>NC_136789.1:53022344-53055447 GCF_951216825.1 Electrona antarctica | reverse complement strand
AACGGAGATTATCATCGTTGGTGCATGAAAGAGCGAGACTGAGGCATTCACCAATGACGAGAAACAGACCCTTGTGTCTCGTTCACATCTAGGAAACCTATAGCTTAAAGAACAAAACAAAAAAAGACTGTAGACAATGAAACGGTGTTTGTTTTGAGAGATATGGACTTCTATCATGCTAACAACAGCTCAGAAGTGGTGCTGAGACTGACTGCTCACATGGTTTGTGGGGCGAAACTCTGTCCCTCGAACTGCTCCAAGCTGTCCACCTCCCACCACACATTAGTCACCGAAACTCTTGTTTTGGACACGTGTGTGTGTGTGTGTGTGTGTGAGTGTGTGTGTGAGTGTGTGAGTGTGTGTGAGTGAGTGAGTGAGTGAGTGAGTGAGTGAGCGAGCGCGCGCGCAAGAGAGAGATAAAATATAAATATTCCATGTTATGTGCGTTTATGCTTCAGCCAAGAAAACCTTTGCTAGCCTTGGTGATAAGGTCATGTATTAATACCACGCTGTACAAAGAAAAAGGTGGCGCTACCTAATTTGTGGTGGCGCTAGCCGCGCTACCAACTGAAAAGGTAGGTGGCACCAGTGCTACCTGTGAAAACGTTAGTCTGGAGCCCTGTGCTAAATTGAAAACCAGGCAGAGATTAAAATAGGGTGCATTTTGCATCCCAAAACGCAGTTTATAGTTAAGGGACGCAATAAAACAACGACCTCTGCATCCACGGGATGCACTACTGTACTGTTTTTTTATTCTAGTTTATTTTGCTAGCTTTAGTTATCATACTCATTTCTTCGTCTGTTTTCTACATGAATATAACCATATAAAATTAAATGGGAGTTAAATGCTGCAATTTGTAAAAATGGCAAAATATAATGTCGTTGAAGTGGGACTCTTAAAATGTCCCTGGGACTCATTTCTAAAAGACCATCCCTGCATCCCGGGACTCATTACATTGAAAACCTATTTACTATCACTGGCCCAGGTATACTTAATCAACTGGTGCGTGTGGCCACATAAAAACATGATTTTTCACACTCTCCGTACGGTTAAAAATAAAAAAAACAATCTTCCTCCTAGTAATCACACAGTACAGTATATAATAGGTACGGTGCAGTGTGTGGAGGATGCATGTGTTTCTCATCACTCCCAACGTTGCGAGGTCCCTCGTATCCTGTTATTGTTCAGGGCTTTGTTTCTCCTCAGTACGGTACAGTATGGTACAGTAGGACTTGTTTTGCTTCTATGGCGGAGGAACGGCAGTGGAAGAACCCACTCCACATTAAACGGTGTCTCTCTCTCTCTCTCACTCTCTCTCTCTCCATGCTTCTGTTTTCACTGCTACGCAGTCGAATCCACTCACTACACTACTCTCTCTCTCTCTCTCTCTCTCTCTCTCTCTCTCTCTCTCTCCCTCTCTCTCTCTCTCTTACCTTTTCCAGCCTCAGTCTAGATTGAAGAATAATTTAAACCGTGTTACTTTCTCCTCCTCCTCCTTCCTTCCAGCCCTTTGAAAACAACACTAGAGTTGAAAACCCTGCTTTTATAGTTGTGTGCCAATCATTGTGCCGGTGCAGTACACAGAGAAAAAAAACATATATTTGTATTATTGATTGAATAGTTTTTTTGAAATTTAAAGTACAGTACTACAATGAAAATTGAAAATGTCCAAATGAGATGAGATGCCCCCCCCCCCCCAAAAAAAGCCAAAGGCTTATTTCCGTTTCGGTTCAATATACATTCAGCATTTCAAATGTGAAACATCAATAATTATTAATTATGCAGTTGAAAACGAGTCATGATGAATGCACAGAAAACGGCTGATCTGCAAGCTCGCATGCGACGCCACGTTGTGTGAGCTTCTAGATCTAGTTATTTTTTCCGAGCATTCAACGCAAAGTATAAATTAGAGTCAGACCATACGAAACTAGGAATGATACTTTGCACTAATGTCAGGGGGGGGTCCGTTTTGAGATGGGGGTCCGCAGTGGCACAGCCAAATTATCGGGATCCACGAGGTTCCCAGTTCGATCCCTGTGGGCTCCACCCAGAGTCAGTGTCGAAGTGTCCTTGAGCAAGACTCTGAACCCCTAATTGCTCCCGATGTGCTGGTTGGTGGCGCCTCGCGTGCAGTTTCCTCCGCCATCGATGTGTGAATGTGTGTGAATGGGTGATTGTGCATGTGATTGTAATGCACAATCTATGTAAAGCGCCTTGGATAAAATCGCTGTATAAATGCACCGTTTTTCATATAATGTGCTAGACAGGATAAAAGTTAGAGAACCTTAATCCATTTTGGGCGGGAACCCCTATTGGTGTTTTAAACATTATGTTATAATTTAGCTATTGAAAAATAGCAGATCTACAAGCTCATAGCGCGCCACCGAGTGGCGCGCTACGAGCTTGTAGGTCTATTTTTTTTGCTTCTGGGGGAGGTCCCTGGAACTACATATTTTGAGATGAGGGGTCCGTGGCCCAATAGAGATAATTCTGGGGGTCCTTGACATGAAAAAGGTTGAGCACCACTGACATATAGAAACATGGGTTTTTCAGATTTTTTTTAGGATTTAGAAGCCTTTTTTTTAATCGACCTCAGTCCAAAATGGGTTAAGACAGTCAAATCCATACCCAGACAGTTTTAATAAATGGCTGAACCCGGCGAGCTAATTCCCTCGTTGGAGCAGACAGCCATTGGGAATCGATAGAGAATGAAAAGACGAATAAAAAAGGGCCATATTGGAGTGACAGCTCCGTCATTGTGAGTCCCCAGTTTAACATGCAGCCCGACCAGATGGCACATGACAACTCAAAGATCTGGCCCATGTGGTGAGCTCTTTCTCTGTCTTTCTTTCTTCTGTGTCTGTTTTTTAGCTTCTTCTGTGATTAGACTTTGTGTAACTCACAGAGGGAGGGCTTTCTCTTCATGCTTCTCACAGACTCTGGTATAGGATGAGAGCAGACGACGTTTTATGGACTTTTAGTTTGCGTTTGAAGAGAGGCACGGAGACGGACAAGGGGTCATTCCTTGGGGGGGGGGAGGGGGGTACCATGGAGTCCCCAGCCAAAGTAGTTAATGCAGTGTCACGATTTGAACTGGGGTTTTAAGCCTGGGGTTCTGTGGCTAAATGCATCTACATCTGCAACGTTTTTCAGAAAACTCTTTAGTCTTTAGAAGACGTTTTTTTTTAATCAGCGTCAGGTCTTAATGGCTTAGAGACAGTACTCAAGTAAATGTACTTACTTACTTACTTACTTACTTACTTGTACTTACTTACTTACTTACTCTGGAAGAGAGAGGAACGTACAGAACTGCATGTTCATACAAAACTATGCCTCTTGTGTTCACAGAAAACTGAAATATTACTGTTAAATTCCCAATTAACTATATTAGCATTAAAGTAGTTTAGTTTACTGCTGTGTTCACACCAAAATGGTGCATTTATATAAATGGTGCATTCATATAGCGCCTTTATCCAAGGCGCTTTACTGTACATAGATTGTGCATTACATTCACCCATTCACACACCGATGACAGAGGAAACCATGCAAGGCACCAACCAGCACATTGGGGGCAAACAGGGGTTCAGTGTCTTGCTCAAGGACACTTTGACACTAACTCTGGGAGAGCCCACAGGGTTCGAACTGGCAACCTTGCGGTTACCATCCAGCCACTCTACACCAAGCCCCCACACCAAGCCCCCACACCAAGCCCCCACACCAAGCCCCCACACCAAGCCCCTACACCAAGCCCCCACACCAAGCCCCCACACCAAGCCCCTACACCAAGCCCCCACACCAAGCCCCTACACCAAGCCCCTACACCAAGCCCCTACACCAAGCCCCCACACCAAGCCCCTACACCAAGCCCCCACACCAAGCCCCCACACCAAGCCCCCACACCAAGCCCCCACACCAAGCCCCCACACCAAGCCCCTACACCAAGCCCCCACACCCAGCCCCTACACCAAGCCCCCACACCAAGCCCCCACACCAAGCCCCTACACCAAGCCCCCACACCAAGCCCCCACACCAAGCCCCCACACCAAGCCCCCACACACCAAGCCCCCACACACCAAGCCCCCACACCAAGCCCCCACACCAAGCCCCCACACCAAGCCCCTACACCAAGCCCCCACACCAAGCCCCTACACCAAGCCCCCACACCAAGCCCCTACACCAAGCCCCCACACCAAGCCCCTACACCAAGCCCCCACACCAAGCCCCCACACCAAGCCCCCACACCAAGCCCCCACACCAAGCCCCTACACCAAGCCCCCACACCAAGCCCCTACACCAAGCCCCTACACCAAGCCCCCACACCAAGCCCCCACACCAAGCCCCCACACCAAGCCCCCACACCAAGCCCCTACACCAAGCCCCCACACCAAGCCCCCACACCAAGCCCCCACACCAAGCCCCCACACCAAGCCCCCACACCAAGCCCCCACACCAAGCCCCTACACCAAGCCCCCACACCAAGCCCCTACACCAAGCCCCCACACCAAGCCCCCACACCAAGCCCCCACACCAAGCCCCTACACCAAGCCCCTACACCAAGCCCCTACACCAAGCCCCCACACCAAGCCCCCACACCAAGCCCCCACACCAAGCCCCCACACCAAGCCCCCACACCAAGCCCCTACACCAAGCCCCTACACCAAGCCCCTACACCAAGCCCCCACACCAAGCCCCCACACCAAGCCCCCACACCAAGCCCCTACACCAAGCCCCCACACCAAGCCCCTACACCAAGCCCCTACACCAAGCCCCCACACCAAGCCCCCACACCAAGCCCCCACACCAAGCCCCCACACCAAGCCCCTACACCAAGCCCCCACACCAAGCCCCTACACCAAGCCCCCACACCAAGCCCCCACACCAAGCCCCCACACCAAGCCCCTACACCAAGCCCCCACACCAAGCCCCTACACCAAGCCCCCACACCAAGCCCCTACACCAAGCCCCCACACCAAGCCCCTACACCAAGCCCCCACACCAAGCCCCTACACCAAGCCCCCACACCAAGCCCCCACACCAAGCCCCTACACCAAGCCCCCACACCAAGCCCCTACACCAAGCCCCCACACCAAGCCCCTACACCAAGCCCCCACACCAAGCCCCTACACCAAGCCCCCACACCAAGCCCCCACACCAAGCCCCCACACCAAGCCCCCACACCAAGCCCCTACACCAAGCCCCCACACCAAGCCCCTACACCAAGCCCCTACACCAAGCCCCCACACCAAGCCCCCACACCAAGCCCCCACACCAAGCCCCCACACCAAGCCCCTACACCAAGCCCCTACACCAAGCCCCCACACCAAGCCCCCACACCAAGCCCCCACACCAAGCCCCCACACCAAGCCCCCACACCAAGCCCCTACACCAAGCCCCCACACCAAGCCCCTACACCAAGCCCCTACACCAAGCCCCTACACCAAGCCCCCACACCAAGCCCCCACACCAAGCCCCCACACCAAGCCCCTACACCAAGCCCCCACACCAAGCCCCTACACCAAGCCCCTACACCAAGCCCCCACACCAAGCCCCCACACCAAGCCCCCACACCAAGCCCCCACACCAAGCCCCTACACCAAGCCCCCACACCAAGCCCCTACACCAAGCCCCTACACCAAGCCCCCACACCAAGCCCCCACACCAAGCCCCCACACCAAGCCCCCACACCAAGCCCCTACACCAAGCCCCCACACCAAGCCCCTACACCAAGCCCCCACACCAAGCCCCCACACCAAGCCCCCACACCAAGCCCCTACACCAAGCCCCCACACCAAGCCCCTACACCAAGCCCCCACACCAAGCCCCTACACCAAGCCCCCACACCAAGCCCCTACACCAAGCCCCCACACCAAGCCCCTACACCAAGCCCCCACACCAAGCCCCCACACCAAGCCCCTACACCAAGCCCCCACACCAAGCCCCTACACCAAGCCCCCACACCAAGCCCCTACACCAAGCCCCCACACCAAGCCCCTACACCAAGCCCCCACACCAAGCCCCCACACCAAGCCCCCACACCAAGCCCCCACACCAAGCCCCTACACCAAGCCCCCACACCAAGCCCCTACACCAAGCCCCTACACCAAGCCCCCACACCAAGCCCCCACACCAAGCCCCCACACCAAGCCCCCACACCAAGCCCCTACACCAAGCCCCCACACCAAGCCCCCACACCAAGCCCCCACACCAAGCCCCCACACCAAGCCCCCACACCAAGCCCCTACACCAAGCCCCCACACCAAGCCCCTACACCAAGCCCCCACACCAAGCCCCCACACCAAGCCCCCACACCAAGCCCCTACACCAAGCCCCTACACCAAGCCCCCACACCAAGCCCCTACACCAAGCCCCCACACCAAGCCCCCACACCAAGCCCCCACACCAAGCCCCCACACCAAGCCCCCACACCAAGCCCCCACACCAAGCCCCTACACCAAGCCCCCACACCAAGCCCCCACACCAAGCCCCCACACCAAGCCCCCACACCAAGCCCCCACACCAAGCCCCCACACCAAGCCCCCACACCAAGCCCCCACACCAAGCCCCCACACCAAGCCCCTACACCAAGCCCCCACACCAAGCCCCCACACCAAGCCCCCACACCAAGCCCCCACACCAAGCCCCCACACCAAGCCCCCACACCAAGCCCCCACACCAAGCCCCCACACCAAGCCCCCACACCAAGCCCCCACACCAAGCCCCTACACCAAGCCCCCACACCAAGCCCCTACACCAAGCCCCCACACCAAGCCCCCACACCAAGCCCCCACACCAAGCCCCCACACCAAGCCCCCACACCAAGCCCCCACACCAAGCCCCTACACCAAGCCCCCACACCAAGCCCCCACACCAAGCCCCCACACCAAGCCCCCACACCAAGCCCCCACACCAAGCCCCTACACCAAGCCCCTACACCAAGCCCCCACACCAAGCCCCCACACCAAGCCCCCACACCAAGCCCCCACACCAAGCCCCTACACCAAGCCCCCACACCAAGCCCCCACACCAAGCCCCTACACCAAGCCCCCACACCAAGCCCCCACACCAAGCCCCCACACCAAGCCCCTACACCAAGCCCCTACACCAAGCCCCCACACCAAGCCCCCACACCAAGCCCCCACACCAAGCCCCCACACCAAGCCCCCACACCAAGCCCCCACACCAAGCCCCTACACCAAGCCCCCACACCAAGCCCCCACACCAAGCCCCTACACCAAGCCCCCACACCAAGCCCCCACACCAAGCCCCTACACCAAGCCCCTACACCAAGCCCCCACACCAAGCCCCCACACCAAGCCCCCACACCAAGCCCCCACACCAAGCCCCCACACCAAGCCCCTACACCAAGCCCCCACACCAAGCCCCTACACCAAGCCCCTACACCAAGCCCCCACACCAAGCCCCCACACCAAGCCCCCACACCAAGCCCCTACACCAAGCCCCCACACCAAGCCCCTACACCAAGCCCCTACACCAAGCCCCCACACCAAGCCCCCACACCAAGCCCCCACACCAAGCCCCCACACCAAGCCCCTACACCAAGCCCCCACACCAAGCCCCTACACCAAGCCCCTACACCAAGCCCCCACACCAAGCCCCCACACCAAGCCCCCACACCAAGCCCCCACACCAAGCCCCTACACCAAGCCCCCACACCAAGCCCCTACACCAAGCCCCCACACCAAGCCCCCACACCAAGCCCCCACACCAAGCCCCTACACCAAGCCCCCACACCAAGCCCCTACACCAAGCCCCCACACCAAGCCCCTACACCAAGCCCCCACACCAAGCCCCTACACCAAGCCCCCACACCAAGCCCCTACACCAAGCCCCCACACCAAGCCCCCACACCAAGCCCCTACACCAAGCCCCCACACCAAGCCCCTACACCAAGCCCCCACACCAAGCCCCTACACCAAGCCCCCACACCAAGCCCCTACACCAAGCCCCCACACCAAGCCCCCACACCAAGCCCCCACACCAAGCCCCCACACCAAGCCCCTACACCAAGCCCCCACACCAAGCCCCTACACCAAGCCCCTACACCAAGCCCCCACACCAAGCCCCCACACCAAGCCCCCACACCAAGCCCCCACACCAAGCCCCTACACCAAGCCCCCACACCAAGCCCCCACACCAAGCCCCCACACCAAGCCCCCACACCAAGCCCCCACACCAAGCCCCTACACCAAGCCCCCACACCAAGCCCCTACACCAAGCCCCCACACCAAGCCCCCACACCAAGCCCCCACACCAAGCCCCTACACCAAGCCCCTACACCAAGCCCCCACACCAAGCCCCTACACCAAGCCCCCACACCAAGCCCCCACACCAAGCCCCCACACCAAGCCCCCACACCAAGCCCCCACACCAAGCCCCCACACCAAGCCCCTACACCAAGCCCCCACACCAAGCCCCCACACCAAGCCCCCACACCAAGCCCCCACACCAAGCCCCACACCAAGCCCCCACACCAAGCCCCCACACCAAGCCCCCACACCAAGCCCCACACCAAGCCCCTACACCAAGCCCCCACACCAAGCCCCTACACCAAGCCCCCACACCAAGCCCCCACACCAAGCCCCCACACCAAGCCCCCACACCAAGCCCCCACACCAAGCCCCCACACCAAGCCCCCACACCAAGCCCCTACACCAAGCCCCCACACCAAGCCCCTACACCAAGCCCCCACACCAAGCCCCCACACCAAGCCCCCACACCAAGCCCCCACACCAAGCCCCCACACCAAGCCCCCACACCAAGCCCCTACACCAAGCCCCCACACCAAGCCCCCACACCAAGCCCCCACACCAAGCCCCCACACCAAGCCCCCACACCAAGCCCCTACACCAAGCCCCTACACCAAGCCCCCACACCAAGCCCCCACACCAAGCCCCCACACCAAGCCCCCACACCAAGCCCCTACACCAAGCCCCCACACCAAGCCCCCACACCAAGCCCCTACACCAAGCCCCCACACCAAGCCCCCACACCAAGCCCCCACACCAAGCCCCTACACCAAGCCCCCACACCAAGCCCCCACACCAAGCCCCCACACCAAGCCCCTACACCAAGCCCCTACACCAAGCCCCCACACCAAGCCCCCACACCAAGCCCCCACACCAAGCCCCCACACCAAGCCCCCACACCAAGCCCCCACACCAAGCCCCTACACCAAGCCCCCACACCAAGCCCCCACACCAAGCCCCTACACCAAGCCCCCACACCAAGCCCCCACACCAAGCCCCTACACCAAGCCCCTACACCAAGCCCCCACACCAAGCCCCCACACCAAGCCCCCACACCAAGCCCCCACACCAAGCCCCCACACCAAGCCCCTACACCAAGCCCCCACACCAAGCCCCTACACCAAGCCCCTACACCAAGCCCCTACACCAAGCCCCCACACCAAGCCCCCACACCAAGCCCCCACACCAAGCCCCTACACCAAGCCCCCACACCAAGCCCCTACACCAAGCCCCTACACCAAGCCCCCACACCAAGCCCCCACACCAAGCCCCCACACCAAGCCCCCACACCAAGCCCCTACACCAAGCCCCCACACCAAGCCCCTACACCAAGCCCCTACACCAAGCCCCCACACCAAGCCCCCACACCAAGCCCCCACACCAAGCCCCCACACCAAGCCCCTACACCAAGCCCCCACACCAAGCCCCTACACCAAGCCCCCACACCAAGCCCCCCACACCAAGCCCCCACACCAAGCCCCTACACCAAGCCCCCACACCAAGCCCCTACACCAAGCCCCCACACCAAGCCCCTACACCAAGCCCCCACACCAAGCCCCTACACCAAGCCCCCACACCAAGCCCCTACACCAAGCCCCCACACCAAGCCCCCACACCAAGCCCCTACACCAAGCCCCCACACCAAGCCCCTACACCAAGCCCCCACACCAAGCCCCTACACCAAGCCCCCACACCAAGCCCCTACACCAAGCCCCCACACCAAGCCCCCACACCAAGCCCCCACACCAAGCCCCCACACCAAGCCCCTACACCAAGCCCCCACACCAAGCCCCTACACCAAGCCCCTACACCAAGCCCCCACACCAAGCCCCCACACCAAGCCCCCACACCAAGCCCCACACCAAGCCCCTACACCAAGCCCCCACACCAAGCCCCCACACCAAGCCCCCACACCAAGCCCCCACACCAAGCCCCCACACCAAGCCCCTACACCAAGCCCCCACACCAAGCCCCTACACCAAGCCCCCACACCAAGCCCCCACACCAAGCCCCCACACCAAGCCCCTACACCAAGCCCCTACACCAAGCCCCCACACCAAGCCCCTACACCAAGCCCCCACACCAAGCCCCCACACCAAGCCCCCACACCAAGCCCCCACACCAAGCCCCCACACCAAGCCCCTACACCAAGCCCCCACACCAAGCCCCCACACCAAGCCCCCACACCAAGCCCCCACACCAAGCCCCCACACCAAGCCCCCACACCAAGCCCCCACACCAAGCCCCCACACCAAGCCCCCACACCAAGCCCCCACACCAAGCCCCCTACACCAAGCCCCCACACCAAGCCCCTACACCAAGCCCCCACACCAAGCCCCCACACCAAGCCCCCACACCAAGCCCCCACACCAAGCCCCCACACCAAGCCCCCACACCAAGCCCCCACACCAAGCCCCCACACCAAGCCCCTACACCAAGCCCCACACCAAGCCCCTACACCAAGCCCCCACACCAAGCCCCCACACCAAGCCCCCACACCAAGCCCCCACACCAAGCCCCCACACCAAGCCCCCACACCAAGCCCCTACACCAAGCCCCCACACCAAGCCCCCACACCAAGCCCCCACACCAAGCCCCCACACCAAGCCCCCACACCAAGCCCCTACACCAAGCCCCTACACCAAGCCCCCACACCAAGCCCCCACACCAAGCCCCCACACCAAGCCCCACACCAAGCCCCTACACCAAGCCCCTACACCAAGCCCCCACACCAAGCCCCTACACCAAGCCCCCACACCAAGCCCCCACACCAAGCCCCCACACCAAGCCCCCACACCAAGCCCCCACACCAAGCCCCCACACCAAGCCCCCACACCAAGCCCCCACACCAAGCCCCCACACCAAGCCCCCACACCAAGCCCCCACACCAAGCCCCACACCAAGCCCCCACACCAAGCCCCCACACCAAGCCCCCACACCAAGCCCCCACACCAAGCCCCTACACCAAGCCCCCACACCAAGCCCCCACACCAAGCCCCCACACCAAGCCCCCACACCAAGCCCCCACACCAAGCCCCCACACCAAGCCCCCACACCAAGCCCCCACACCAAGCCCCCACACCAAGCCCCCACACCAAGCCCCTACACCAAGCCCCCACACCAAGCCCCCACACCAAGCCCCCACACCAAGCCCCCACACCAAGCCCCCACACCAAGCCCCCACACCAAGCCCCTACACCAAGCCCCCACACCAAGCCCCCACACCAAGCCCCCACACCAAGCCCCCACACCAAGCCCCCACACCAAGCCCCTACACCAAGCCTTTTGTCAGTGCAAATGAACGTCGCTGTCGGGCAGAAACCTCTTAGATTTTAACATTATTTTCTCCATAAATGAATGGCGTACTTGATCGTACTGCACCTACAACGTCACAGAGAAAAACCATAAAACGTTGCCGATCCACAAGCTGGAAACGTGGCGCGAAGCGACTTAGTTTTGAGCTTCATGTAGAACTGCAACCTTTGCGTTTTTTTTTTTTTATTGGAATCCTGAAACGTAATACCGTGTTGCGCCCGGATATATGACGACTCTGAATATACGACGACCCCCATGTTTCAAGACTCATTTGTGTGGAAAAAGAACATTGAATGTCAAATAGTCTATTGTCCCCGATTTATAATACGACCCTGTTTTATTAGGATATTTACATTGGGGGGAAAAAAAACGTGGTCTTATATTCTTATATAACTTATATTCAACACAATAGGGTATAATTTTTTTTGGACATATGAGGTTTCCGGGCCCGACAAAAAAAAAAGTGGCGCCCGGCCCGGAGGGCGTTTTGTAGACGCCCGGCTCAGCTGATTTTAATTTGCCGTCCCGGTGACTCCGTACATAACCACCACCCTGCACCGGACGAACGCGTATATTGGTTTTTAGCAATTAGCACGGCGATATCACGGGAAGGGGAGGGAGTGAGCGAGCGCTTCTGGCCGTGGTCAGCTCTCTCTCTCTCTCTCTCTCTCTCTCTCTCTCTCTCTCTCTCTCTCTCTCTCTCTCTCTCTCTCTCTCTCTCTCTCTCTCTCTCTCTCTCTCTCTCTCTCTCAGATATCAACAGGTTAGTATTTCAACGTTGTCTGCCTCTCCTCTCTATCTGTGCCGGTGTTGTTGTGGTGGGAAAGGAAACCGCCTGCCTACTGAACAGCGCTGGTCAGCTGATAAAAACCTGTTTAATGTCCTGAGCTTATCTGGAAACTAAAGTGTTTGGCTGTTTTCCCATGCACCTTTTGGAAAGCGCTAACTCACTTACGACCTGGCTGGTCCCTATTTTGGGCATATAAGTTTAAATAGAAGCTCTACAGGCTCACAACACATCACACTGCAGCGCGTCGTCATAGCTTACAGATTAGCTGTTTTCACTGTTCGTCGTACAAGCAAAGTGTACATGGGGTTATACACTTTAGAACCGTAGTATAGAGGACAGTAGTGCTCAAAAGAATAGCTGATATACAAGCTCACCGCGCATCACTTAATGCCACGGTGTGAGCTTATGCATCTGCTATTTTGGAATATTTTAGGAAAAATCTTGAAAGTGTGTGAGAATTTTAGAACGCATTTTCTAGAATCGGCCCCTCATCGGGTCTTGAGTTGTTTAACCCAAAAAATTGCAGATCTACAAGCTCATAGCGCGGCACCGAGTGCCGCGCTACGAGCTTGTAGGTCTGCTATTTTTGAAAAATCGTGAAAATGCTGCCCAAATGTTTGAAAACATTCTTTCAGAGCGAACGTTTTTAATTTCAAATCTTTGCTTCTGGGGGAGGCCCCTGGCTGGAACTACATATTTTCAGACGGGGCTCGGCGGGCAATTACATAGATTTTTGGGGGTTTTCAGAAAACTGTATCGATTTAGAAGGCATTTATACTGTAGAATCGTCCTCAGGTCTAAATGGGTTAAATATATTTTAAAAAAAATGAAGCCGCCTGCTAGCAGAGACAAAAACAACCTGTCCAAACGTTCCCCTCCTAACACAACACACATCAGACAACGACGCTAATTAGCCTAATTCTTTCAGATTTAATGTTCCCCAAATACGACTCTCTTCGCTTCTGCTTCAATCGCATTCCGGATGATTAGTAGCGTTTTCTCTCTCACCGCCCGGAACACGCACGCACGCACGCACACACGCACACACGCACACACGCACGCGCGCACGCACACCGCTGGGCCGGGTGCGAGGCGAGGAGGAACTGAGGCAGGCTTTATTACACACAGTGGTGGGAAAAGTATAGAAAGAAAGTACTCAAAATGTTTTATTTAACACAACTTTTGCCGGGGAATTCTTCAAAACAAAGGCGCTATAGAGCGCCAGCAGATAATGGCAAGATTTTACTCTGAAAAACCCCCGCCAACGTTTTGTTGAGTACAAAGTACAAAGGTATTGGTATCAAAACGTAAAAGTTCCACAAAAGTAGAAAGTACTCATTGTGCAAAAAAAATGTCCCGCTTTGCACGTTTTTCCAAAAAATCTTTAGAAAATAGCAGCTCACAATGCATTGCGCCGCGAAGCATTGTGAGCTTGTAGATCGGCTATTTTCAAATGGCCGGAATGTATATATATATAGGGCTGAAGTGGATCATATACTATGTTTTGTAATAATGATCAAAACCTTATTCAAAGTAGTAACTAAAGCTGTTAAATAGCTGTAATGGAGTAAAGATGAGATGCAGTAGAAGTAAAAAATACTTCAGTAAAGTAAAAAAAACAAAATGCCACAAAATGTTACGTAAGTACATTACTTGAGTACATGTACTTGGTTACACCACTGCTCTGAAGTATTGTATTATGTAAAATCTAGCTAACATTCCCTGTCCGCACGCACACACACGCACGCACAGTTTATGATGCAAACCAATATGGATATCAGCCGTTTTATTCAATTTTTTTTCCTTCCCCTTCCCTTTGCAATTATTCCTCCTACCACAGTTTGGGGGGTCACATTATTCCAAGGAGATTATTTTTTCCTGCATCATTTTTCATCTGACACAATAGTTTATATGTATAGTATTATTATGCATCGTCGCTTTCGGGGGGGGGGGGAACCCCAAAATAAAAAAAATCTGATCCGGTCTTTTCTGTTTGGATGTATAATATGGGCTGTCAATGCCCGAATAACGTCCGGGTACGGTGATGATGTCTGTCACGTGCAGCGATAACCCTCTATAGAGCGTCGCAGTCCCGCCCCGGAAAAGAAATCCCCGTTCATCTTCCTCATAGACTTTTCAGAAAGTATTTATTTAAAGACGTTTACGCCACGGACAAAGACAACTCTTGTCGTGACAAATCATGACAATAAACACAATGTTTTGGGCCAAACAAAAAATTCGAAAGTAGAAAAAAACGGCAGGTTACAAACACTTTTTTTGTTGTTTTTCTTCTTTGTAATTATTTGTTTGGTCCAAAATTAAAAGGGTCTTTAAATATTCTAACACAAAGTTAGAATATGGAGATTAGAGGTTTCTGCCCGACAACAGCAATACAGAGCCACGGCTCTGCATTTATTTATTTGTATGTATATATATATATATATATATATCCCATTTTGGTTGGGAACCCCTTTTAGTCTTTTAAACATTGTTATAATTTAGCTATTGAAAAATAGCAGATCTACAAGCTCATAACGCGCCACCGAGTGGCGCGCTACGAGCTTGTAGGTCTGCTATTTTTGAAAAATCGTGAAAATATTTATTTTAGAAAACTGGAGGATTTAGAAGATTTTTTTTTTAATTTCGAGGTCAGGCCTAAATGGGATATCATATATATACAGAGCCGTGGCTCTGTGAATATTGTCTGTGGGTGTAAAGGCCATATGAGATGCACTCCGCATGGTCTCGTTCCGCCATTATTACATTCAGACCTGTGCGAGGGACCCGAATTATGCTTACAAACATCTTCTAAAGGGGCGCGTTCGGAAATACCGCACCGGGGGGAGCGCACTCGCCTATCGGTTTGCATTGTTGCACAGTGCGCTCGGTGCGCTATTTCCGAACTAATCGAGAGTTTTCTGAAAAAAAAGAAGAAAACCCCCCCCCGACAGAAGCAAAAATATGAATTTAAAACATTCATTGTGAAAGAATATATCTGTATATATCCAAAATACATGCGTCACATTTTCACGATTTTTTTCAACAACAACAAAAATAGCAGATCTACAAGCTCGCAGCGCGGCACCGAGTGCCACGCTTCAAGCTTGTAGATCTGCTATTTTTTTCAACAGCTAAAAAGTATAAAATAACGGTTAAATAAAAGAAGTGACGCGGATGCGTTCCAGGTCTCTATGGGTTATTCACAGGCGGAGGTGATTGTCAGAGCTCATTACACGTGGGCGGTGACATGAAAGAGCTGCCTCGTCTCCTATCAAAGTTTCATTATATTATCTGGCGGCTTTTTTTTTTCCTCTTTTCTTTCGGGTGTGATTAACCCATTCTGACCTGAGATCAGATTCTATAAATGTCTTCTACATCCTGACAGTTTTCTGAAAAAGCTATGTTTCTATGTCAGTCGTTCTTCGGTTTTTCAAAAATAGCAGACCTACAAGCTCGTAGCGCGCCACTCGGTGGCGCGCTACGAGCTTGTAGATCTGCTATTTTTCAATAGCTAAAGCATAACATGATGCTAACACCAAAAGGGGTTCCCGCCCAGAATGGGTTAAATTACATATTCACCGGCGTCGACTCAACGCCGGATGAATACTGGACGCAAAAAAAGAAACATGAAATAAACATATAGCTGCAAGCAGCGATGATGCGGGACCAAGCAGGAAGGCAATAAGCCATAGGAACAAGATATGCACAATAAGCCATAGAAACATGGAAGACTGAACTTGAGAAAAAAGAAGACCGTGTAATTGTGACAGGGTCGGGTGTGTGTGTGGAGCGGGGGGGGGGGGGGGGGGTGGGGGGGGGGTCGGGCAGCTCTACCTACTGAGCTATCCGGACACAATCAGTTGTTTCATTATATGTTTTCTGTTAATTTTTTTCACGTACAAACTTCTCTTCAACTGTGATTTCAGTTAATGGTCCATGGATTTTGTCTAGAACATTTCACGCAAATTGCTCAAAAATCCAGGCAGTTATAAGCGTTTTTCAAACTGCAGAGGGCGGAGCTTACTGGTCAAAGTGACAGATGTGTTCCCCATGAGTCAAGGCGTTTGGCCAAACGAGGCCTGAGTTATGCCTTTTCAAAGTTTTAATTTAAAAAAAAAATGCTGTAGCTCCCCCCTTTGGCCAATTGGAGTAAGACTGGTTTCAGTGCTATTTGGCATGACCCTCTACCATACACATAAACTGCATGTATGTATTAGGGTTAGAAGAAGGATTTTCATTTAAAAAAAAGCCATTTTCATTGGCTCATAAAACCTTCATTTTCTCAGATTTTCTGTCCATATAGGTCCAAAGTTCACGTCTAGAAAATTTCGGGCATTTTGATCAAAGATCCTGGGAGGAGATCGATTTTTACTGTTTTTCATTTTCATTAATTCAAAATGGCGGGTGATCTAAGGGTCAGAGGTAAAAAATAAGACACTACTTGTTCGGCATGAGGAGACGCATGTGTGTATCGAAGTTGTATTGCCGCGTCCTCACCGTTTGGCATGGCCCACTACCATAATGCCAAGTTTCGCGAAAACTGACTGCACGGTTCAGCCAGAACTGCTATTTTTTGGGCGGAAAATAGCTTCTTCGGGACTGGCTCGGTGCCCTTAATAAAAGAGAAAATGCTAGTGAGTTGTGTTTGTCATGTCATTCTATGCCCTTAGTTTCATAATAATGGTAAATGCGGCTTTTAGCTTTCACAAACGAGAGCGAGGCTCTCGTTTCCTGACATAATTAACGTCCGGAATGCTCTGCCTAATGTATCCATTTACATTACAACGACGCTGAGAGTGTGCAAATTCTCTAACCAAATGGACTAAGGGTGAATGATTATATAATATAATAACATTAGATAATTTGGCAGATGTTCAAATGACTCCAAATGACTTGGTCGGTGATGATCAGCCAAATCAGAAAGTGTTACTGAGCATTTGTCTGATATACGGTATATCGCCTCTGTCGGGGTGGAAACCTCGTATATCTAAAACTGTCACTTTTCAGGATTCAAATTAATCCATTTAGACCTGAGAAAAGATTCTACAAATGCCTTCTAAATCCTGGCAGTTTTCTGGAAAAACCCTATGTTTCTATGTCAGTGGTTCTCAAACACTTTCATGTCAAGGAACCGCCAAGATTATATGTAATTTGCCGCCGACCCCCCATCTGAAAATATGTTGTTCCAGGGACCCCCCCCCCCCAGAAGCAAAGATTTGAGTTAAAAACGTTCTCTCTGAGGAATAAATATTCAAAGATTTGCGCCACATTTTCATGATTTTTCAAAAATAGCAGACCTACAAGCTCGTAGCGTGGCACTCGGTGGCATGCTATGAGCTTGTAGATCTGCTATTTTTCAACAGCTAAAGTATAAAATAATGAAAAACACAAAAAGGGGTTCCCGCCCAAAATGGGTTAAAAAAAACATCACAAGTAGCAGATCTACAAGCTCAAAACGTGACGCTTCGAGCTGCGTTTTGAGCTTGTGGATCTGATACTTTTGATGCTTTTGTGTCACGCTGTACAGTAGTATGATCAAGAAGGGCGTTGAGTTTATTTCAAAAAGTAAAAAATGTGGAAGACAGACAGAAAGGATGTGTTACCTTGGTTACATTTGTAGCTCGGAGAAGGAGGAGGAGGGAAAAAAAGGGCTCTATCACACTGTACGTGTTGGCTTGATTAATATCACACGGTGTGGACTGGTGTACTGTGGACTCTGGGAGTTGGCCCGGCACTCACCGACGGCTTCCAAGTTCCAGACAGCATAATAAAGAATGAAATGCGACCGCTGCCCTAGTTGTCCTGTCAGTCTCACAACACAACACAACACAACACAACACAACAAGCAACACATTTCTGAGGAATAATTTTTTGCCAAGCAGTCACTTGTCTAGCGGCCGGGACTCGCTATACTATACTATAGTGGCCCGGGGCCAAACAACAACAACCACACCACAACACAAGTTAGCTTAACGCGGACGGCGCGCCCACCGAGGCCCTCCTTGTGCGAACGTGGAAACCCCATAGTTTCCGCACATTAACCCATTTTTGGCGGGAACCCCATTTGGTGTTTTAAGCATTATGTTATACTTTAGCTATTGAAAAATAGCAGATCTACAAACTTTTTTTAAAGTCGTGAAAATGTGTCTCAAATCTTTGAATATATATTCTTTCAGAGTTTCAGTTTTTAACGCAAATATTTGATTCTGGGGGGGGTCCCTGGAACAACATTATTTTCAGATGAGGGTCGGTGGCATATTATATATCATTTCTGGGGTTCTTGACATGAAATATTGAGAACCACTGATATAGAAACATGAGGTTTTTCAGAAAAAAAAATAAAGAGACTTTATTTTAAAAATTTCGATGTCAGGCCAAAACGGGTTAATAAAGCACATCCTCGGATCGGGTCGCTTGCATTGGTCGGTGGATGGGTATCGCGTTCGGACGGAGGAACTCCTCCTAGCCTGCCTGCGAGGCAAAGCAACAAAGTGACTGGTGGAGGAAGAAGAACAAACAAAGTGTAAAGCTAGCCAGGGGGGAGTTTGTTCTTTTCATAAACATATGAATGCAAGGTATTCCATGACAGGATGTAACCGATGAGGAAGAAGAAGAAAAGAGTTGCAGTGAAACAAGAGACCACCCCGGCTAGGAGGGAGGGGACGTAAGAGAGAGAGAGGGTGTCGATGGTTTGACACCTTTACGCACCCCCACTCCTCCCCCTCCCCCACCTCCACCCCCCGCCTTTAAAGATGAACATCAGAGCAGGCTTGTGTTGCCGTTCGCGCTGCAGGAAGTGACCCATTTTTTTTAGGATTGGGGAGCAGAAACCGTCCCCAGACAACATGCTCCTCCAGGATAGAGGGGGGAGGGGAGGGGGGGAGGTGTGTGTCTCCATCCAATAATCATGAGGATTATAATAACGGTGACTTATGTGTGGTTTTCCCCCCAATAATAATTAAACGTGTCTTCATGAAGTGCTTCTTAGTCGTCCCTTCCTTCCATCTCCGTTCAGTTCAAAGGAGCTTTATACTGTCATGAGAAAACATATGTTTTTTATATTGCCATTGCCAAGTGTCAAAACAGAATAAAAACAAATTAAGAAGGAACATGACACATGGGCAGTGGTGGCCGAACGGTTTGCGGAGCGGTCTTGTTATCGGAAAGGTCGCCAGTTCGAATCCCCGGACCGGCGCGTTAAAATTACCACCGCTGAAGTGCCCTTGAGCAAGGCATTGAACCCCTACCATGAAATGTTCTATGAGCAGGGTCTGGCTGTAAACAAGCATCTCGAGCTTAGTCCATTCACCCTGGGTAAACAAAGAACTTTGCTTTGCACAGACAGACAGACAGACAGACAGACAGACAGACAGACAGACAGACAGACAGACAGAGATGGCGGAGGAGGAAACCATGCAAGGCACCGCCAACCTGCTCATCGGGAGCAATTAGGGGGTTCAGAGTTTTGCTCAAGCACACTGACTCTGGGGGAGCCCCGGGATCGAACAGGGTTGCCAATTCCTGCTGGCCATTCTACCGTTGAACCACTGCCACCCCATGTACTTTCAGAGGGGGTACAGCCTTGTGTTAAACAGCTTTGTCACATTGCAGCAGTACATGTTGGCAAGGGTTTAACCCATTTCGGGGCAGGAATCCCTTGTGGTGTTCTAAGCAGTATGTTATACTTTAACTATTGAAAAATAGCAGATCTACAAGCTCGTAGCGCGGCACCGAGTGCCGCGCTACGAGCTTGTAGGTCTGCTATTTTGGAAAAATCGTGAAAACGTGGCACAAATCTTTGAATATATTCTTTCACAGTGAACGTTTTTAACTCAAATCTTTGCTCGTGGGGGAGGGTCCCTGGAACAACACATTTTCAGATGCGGGGGGTCGGCGGTCAATTTCATATATTTTCTTGACATGAAAATGTTTGAGAACCACTGACACAGAAACATGGTGTTTTTCAGAAAACTGTCAGGATTTAGAAACGAATGGCAGCAATCTTTTCCAGTTTCACCTTTGGGCCAACTACTGTAGCAGCGTCTCTCAAAACAATTTAAATGGACTCAAATGTGTTTTAATGAAGGTAGCAGCAGCTCCATGTATATACATGTGCAGCGTGGGACTGTGTCAGACGGCCTGATTACCGGACGTCTCTATCCAACAATAATCAGTGTTAATCTGTGACTCATGCGTGATTCCACAATGATTTAACAGTGATTCCACAATGATTTAACAGTGATTTCACAATGATTTAACAGTGACTTCACAATGATTTAACAGTGATTTCACAATGATTTAACAGTGATTTCACAATGATTTAACAGTTCTAGTGCCGCTAATTGTTTGATCCAGTGTTCCGCCGCTGCATAATATGCTATTCCCGCTATTTGTTTAATGCGTTTAATTCTCTGTTTTAAAATAATTAAAAAGAAACGGCGCATTTATCCGGGACCTGATGACGAGGCCGTCGCGTTATGATGACGAAACCGGAAATCAAGTCATCATCTGGGCTGCTAGGGCTTCTGGGAAATTGAGCCCAATGCAAGTGGACGGGGGGTTTGTTTGGACTACTACTTGCTCTGCACTTTGGTTTTGTTTCGCATTGTCATTAACCTGACTCCGCCAGATGGGGCAGCAGAAAGTACACAAAACGGCCTTGCCAATCAGCAGCAGCTAGCGGGATAGCTGCTGCTGATTGGCCAGGCCGTTTTGTGGCCGGGCATCAAGTCTGCCTGAGAGTTCCCAGATGGGAGCAGGAGGGGGAACCCAGTGTACTCTCTGCTGCCCCATCTGGCGGAGTCAGGTTACATTGTCATGGCCGCTGGTGCATCTGATCATATCAAGACGAACGACCATTTTTTACCGGATTTTCGTGGTTGAAAGCAAATACTTCAGCGTATGCTCCAAAGGTAATAAAACAATCTCGGCAGTGTTGGATATTTGATTAAAATGCGGGTTCCCCGGGGTATGGCGTCAAAGTGTTAACATCCGAACTAATTAACATGACGTCCTAATAATAAGTGGTTATTTATTTCTCACGTGGCGGTGTCACCGCAGCGAGCGAGCGCGACCGTCCACGCACTGAGGACAAGCTGTGTGTGTGTGTGTGTGTGTGTGTTTGTGCGTGCACTGTCTCTACGTGCGTGCTGTTGGTTTATTTTGATCCATTGTGCAACTGTGAACTGAAGTGAACAACCCCACATTTCCAGCACTGTGTGTATGTGCGCGTGTGCTACTGCTCGCCCGTGTGTGTGTGCACAGCAGCAGTGTGTGTGTGTGTGTGTGTGTGTGTGTGTGTGTGTGTGTGTGTGTGTGTGTGTGTGTGTGTGTGTGTGTGCGTGTGCGTGTGCGTGCACAGAGCAGCAGTACTGTGTTGGCACTTGGCAGGCTGTGATCAAAGGGCCATCATCTTCACTCGCACAGCAAAACATGTCTTTGTTTTGGTTTTTGGTTTTTGTTTTTCACTATTTTTGACAATATAATGACCCAAAAATGCAAGTTATGATTATGTGCAACATGTTTGAGATTTTGGAGTACTTCCTCCTCGGCACCGTTGCCAAGTCTGCTTATTTACCACCACTTTTGGATTATTATTATTTTTGGGATTATTATATATCTATTTTTTTTATGGGTTAATTATTTCTCAAACCTAACAAGCCAACATTTCTTTAACACATTTTGGGCGGGAACCCCTTTTAGTGTTTTAAACATCATGTTATGATTTAGCTATTGAAAAATAGCAGACCTACAAGCTCGTAGCGTGCCACCGAGTGGCGCGCTACGAGCTTGTAGATCTGCTATTTTTTTTAAATTGTTAAAATGTGGCGCAAATCATTGAATATATATTCTTTCAGAGCGAACATTTTTAACTAAAATATTTGCTTCCGGGGGGGGGGTCCCTGGAACTACATATTTTGAGATGGGGGTCCGTGGCCCAATAGAGATAATACCGGGGGTCCTTGACATGAAAAAGGTTGAGCACCACTGACATAGAAACACAGGTTTTTCAGAAAAATGTTAGGATTTAGAAGACATTTTTTTAATCGACCTCAGTCCAAAATGGGTTAATTTTTCACGTGGGGCTCAGTCAGGGGGGCCACTGACTTCGGTATAGGGGTGGTGGTAGTGGGTCCATGGCTTCGGTATAGGGGTGGTGGTAGTGGGTCCCTGGCTTCGGTATAGGGGTGGTGTTAGTGGGTCCCTGGCTTCGGTATAGGGGTGGTGGTAGTGGGTCCATGGCTTCGGTATAGGGGTGGTGGTAGTGGGTCCCTGGCTTCGGTGGGTCGTGGAGGACCCCCATGGCTTTGTTTCGGCAGCTTTTGGCTTCTGCGTGGTTCACATAGACCCAGTATTTCTTCCAGGGGGCCCTCTCTCTCTCTCTCTCTCTCTCTCTCTCTCTCTCCCCCCCTGGCTTCATTCAGCAGGGTGTGTGTGTGTGTGTGTGTGTGTGTGTGTGTGTGTGTAGTTGAGTGATGTGCATGTTTTTTGGCAGGGCTCTGCCCTGAGCCTTCCTCGGCTCTCTGGGCTCCCTGCTAGCCCAGAGGAGACAGGAAGGAAGGAAGGAGAGGAAGGAGAGGAAGACCCCGGCCTAATCTCGCTACCTCACAGAGAGTCAACTCTCAACTCTCCCCCCCCTCGTGTGTCAAAGACACACACACACACACACACACACACACACACACACACACACACACACACACACACACACACACACACACACACACACACACACACACACACACACACACACACACACACAGAAGGTGTATATGTATAACTATTCACTATTAACCCACTCAAACCGTGAAAGCGTTGGTGGTTATAGTGCTGCACGATTCCTGCTCAAATGTGCGTCTCGATTTTATTCGATTCTCACATGATTCTCACTTTTTTTCCATGAAAATATGTATTACTAGTACATTCAAAAGGTGGCACCTGGAGCCATAACTACTGTGGCTTTAAACAGACAACATCAAAGTGCTTGACTTAAACCTCTCTTAAGTCTCTCTCTTGTAGCAAAAACATAAGCGTACTGTAACTAAAATGAATTGGACAGCCAACTATAGTGCTGCACGATTCTTGCTCAAATTTAGAAATGATATTGCATAGGTGCCTAAATCTAGGATCGCATTCCATCAATCAAGCAGCACTAGTCTGTGTCGTTTTAGATTGCTTAGCCTTTGGGTATTCAAAAATAGCATATTGGCTGTTCAAAAATAGCAGATCTACAAGCTCTGACATAGGGTCATGCCGTGCTATGAGCTTGTAGTTCTGCTATTTTTCGTAATCATGAATATGTGTGTGCATATCTTTGAATATGCCTTTTTTTTTAAAGCAAACATTTTTAACTCAAATCTTTGCTTCTTCGTCCCAGAACAAATTGATCCATGGGCCAAATACATATTATCTCTGGGGTCCTCCTCGACATGGAACAAGTTTGAGAACCACTGGACATACAGTAGAAACATGGGTTTTCCAGAAATCTTAGGGGACAGAATTTGTGGAATTGGCCTCGGATCTTAATGGGTTAAAGCTTCAACTGTCCGGGCACTCCTCACTACCGTAAAAGCTTCTCATTCACATGAAATGCTTTCACAAGTATACAGTAACACTACAGTAACACTTATATATAATATATCCCCGGCTCCAAACCATTCTATCAACAATCACGGGGACGTTTTATTTATGGAGTTGTGAAGTGGATTGAGGCAATAGTACTGTACACTCTGGTACACATTTACATAAGTGATAACAAGGTTGACTCGACCGCGGGAATTTACAGATAATGTGCTACTACTGTACATGGAAACAAAGGACTTTCCCCACATTGTTCAGTAGCAGTACAATCAGAGACTGTGGAGTAATGTGTGTGTACAACTACTCTGCTAATGCACTTAACCCATTTAGACCTGAGGAAGATTCTACAAATGCCTTGTAAACCCCTTGTTTCTGTGTCAGTCGTTCTCAGACATTTTCATGTCGAGGACCCTCAAGATTACATGTATTTGGCCGCCGACCCCCATCTGAAAATAAATATGTTGTTCCAGGGAACAACAATATATATTCAAAGATTTGAGGCACATTTTCACGATTTAAAAAAAATAGCAGACCTACAAGCTCGTAGCGCGGCACTCGGTGCCGCACTATGAGCTTGTAGATCTGCTATTTTTCAATAGCTAAAGGATAACACAATGCTTAAAACACCAAAAACTGGTTCCCGCCCAAAATGGGATAAAGTCGCCTACTATTTGTTCTGTGTCTGCTCTTTATGTGAGTAGCCTATTTTGTAGCGGTTTTGAAATGGTACCTTTTGTAGTTTGGTTGCTGTTTAGGTGTGCCAGTCAGGGCGAGGCCTGACAATAACAAAGTATTAAATAAAAATCACACCGTGTGAACTGAGTGGTGCAACTCCCCTCTATTGGTTCTCTGTATCGTTCCAATTTGTATCGTTCCAATTTCTTCTCTGTATCGTTCCAATTTGTATCGTTCCAATTTCTTCTCTGTATCGTTCCAATTTCAGTTCCTATTGGTTCTAACACGATCTCTCTCTCTCTGTTTCTGGCACAACAGCGCCACTTTTGGTGCTCATTGGTACTGGTCCCACACATAGTCACACACAAACAAACATAGTTGAACACGGACATTGCTAGTTGAACACGGACATTGCTGTTCCTTGGAGTGGTTGCACCACTCAAAAATAATCAAACGCTACAAAGGGTGCATATATATACTTTCACATAAACCCCTACGAACTCGGCAGCCGTAAACCATGAATCATTTGTCAAAAAATCCAACACTTAAAATGCACGTATAGGAAATTAACAATTCACAATGATAATAATCATACAGATATATATATATACACACACACACAGGATTTCAAGTTGAGTTCTTGAAGAAGTAGAGCAAGGGAAGGGAATGCAGTTCAGATTCAGTTCAGTTCCAAATGGTAACCCACTTTTTGACTTTTGACTCACATCTCTATAACTTTCTGCTCCCTACAACAGTGGTTCCCAGAGTGGGGTCCGGGGACCCCCATAGGGGTCCTTGAGAGAGTTCCAGGGGGTCCCCCCCCCCCCAGCTAAATCATAGTTAGGAACCAAATGGACCCTTTTGGGTCTGTAACCTGGGGAGTGTACAATTCAATTAACAGTGATTTTACAATACTAGTCCTTACCCGTTCTGAATATATGAACAGCAAATGATGTTCAGTGTGGTGTCGAAAACAGCGCGTGTGTTCACGTTAACATGCCCCGTCCGAGTTGTTTTCCCCCGTGTGGGTCTGTTACGCGGAATTTCCCCGTGTGGGTCTGTTACGCGGAAAAGTGTGTCCCAAAATTAATCTGTGTCCGTCCCAACATGCATTTCACTGGTGACCCGGAATAGGACATGACACACCGACAGACAGCGATCAGTGAATTTAATAATAATTATCCGTATACATTGGCAGATCTGTAGATCTGCTACTTTTGCTATTCATTTTGAATCATGGAAAGTTCTTGGACATTACGTGAGGTTTAACTTTCCCGCCGACCGCTGATTTGTACATTAGTTTCTGCCTGCTGTGCACAGGTCTAAACGTCAGCACCTTGCCTTAATTATTAAGGCATTATTATACCTTACCTAAGGCAAGGCGTTATATTAAGGCTTAACCCATTCTGGGCGGGGACCCCTTTTTGGTCTTTTAACTAAGCATTATGTTATACTTTAGCTATTGAAAAATAGCAGATCTACAAGCTTGTATAGGTCTGCTATTTTTGAAAAATCGTGAAAATGCGGCACAAATCTTTGAATATATATTCTTTCAGAGCGAACGTTTTTAACTAAAATCTTTGCTTCTGAGGGGTTCCTGGAACAACATATTTTCAGATGGGGGTCGGTGGCCAATTACATATAATTGTTGGGGTCCTTGACATGAAATATTGAGCACCAATGATATAGAAACATTGGTATTCCAGTCATGATTTAGAAGACATTTTTAATATAATGCCTCACACAGAGAGAGAGAGAGAGAGAGAGAGAGAGAGAGGGGGGGAGAGGGAGAGGGAGGAGGTGATTAGTGAACCCAGGCAGCTGTTGCTGTTGCCGTGAAGATTATCAAAGCATTTCTCCCCAAGTTTGGCTGCACTGACTGAAGTTGTTGTTGTTGCCGCTGCGCGCAGACCGAGAGTGCAGAGCTCTGTAAGTAAATCTCATGTCACGGTCATGTCAAAACTTACTGCATTATTCTATCTGTAGGCTCTGTACACTTTTTTAGTTTGAATTGTGAACAAGAAGTAACTTTAGGAGTAGTAGCATATCTCTGCTGTCGGGAAGAAACCACTTAACTCCAAAATGTGAACGTTTCAGGAAATGAAGAAAACCAAAGCAAAACAAAGCAATACTGCCACATCAAAGGTGATTTTATATATATATTATATATATATTGCATGAGAGAGGGGGAGAGGTGGTGGAGTTAGTTGCTTTAGCAGGCAGTTTGAGGGTCCAATGGAGTTGAGAGGTTTTGTCCGAAGCACTGTTTACTACTTTTCATTGGTTCAATATTTTTTGAAACGACACACAGACGTAAAGGGTGTTCAATAGCACAGATTTATGCAAAAAAAAATGGAGTTAGGTGGTTTCCTCCTGACAGCAACGATTTATACTTTTATACTTGAGTAAAGGATATGAAACTAAGTAATTTGCAGCTTCTTCCCGCCACCTCTGAATACAGTACAGGGTGATATGTCTATTTTTCATACCTTCCTAACGTTGTATCCGGTTCTACTACACGGTATGTGAATATGACCATATTTCTGTTTAAAACCCATTCTGGGCGGGAACCCCTTTTGGTGTTAAGCATTATGTTATGCTTTAGCTATTGAAAAATAGCAGATCTACAAGCTCATGGCGTGCCACCGAGTGGCGCGCTACAAGCTTGTAGGTCTGCTTTTTTTGAAAAATCGAAGAACGACATAGAAGCATAGCTTTTTCAGAAAACTGTCAGGATGTAGAAGACATTTTTAGAATCTGATCTCAGGTCAAAATGGGTTAAATACAATGTGAGCTGCCAACGATACACGTGATGGCATGGGTTTGTCTAGCCTACAATGCACTAGTCTGGGTGACAGACTGGCACCTTTTAGAAGGTGCCAGTCTGTGGACGTTTTGGGCACAAAATGTGTTAAAACATTAAAATAGTATATATATATTATTCAAAGATTTGCGCCACATTTTCACGATTTTTCAAAAATAGCAGACCTACAAGCTCGTAGCGCGGCACTCGGTGCCGCGCTACGAGCTTGTAGATCTGCTATTTTTCAATAGCTAAAGTATAACATGATGCTTAAAACGGCAGAAACCTCTCATCTCCATATTCAAACTTTTTGTGTGTTCTTTTTTTGTATCCCCCCCTCGTAAACTAACGCCGGGGCCTACTTCATCATACTACAGCGTCACACAGCAGAGAAGCTTCGAGATCTCGCAGTTCTGGCGTCGAGCTTGTAGATCTGCCGCTTTTGATGCTTTTGAATTTGAATCCTGAAAAAAAGTATTTTAGTTTAGTTTTTTTGGGGACATATGAGGTTTCCACCCTCCGACAACAGAGACAATGTTTTCCTGATCCCAACGTCTAGACATATTTAATTGAGTGACTTCTTATGGAAGCTTCTTATGGAGTAGAATGGTCACCCAATCATTATTTCATTTATCCATTTGTGACTCGGGGAGAGAGTGCACGAATCGGGAGTTAAATTAATTGAGGATAGATTGTGGCCATTTAAAACTGTCACAAATTATGTTGTCGATAATGATCAAGAGCCGTGAAGGTAATTCTCTCTGGGGTTGGCTGGGGACATGCTCTCTCTCAACTCTTTTTCTCTTCCCTCACTTGGATGTAAAACGTGAGCAAAACTAATCAAGAAGTTGTATTTATTAGTTTTATACGTGCCTTTAAGGTTTGTGCAACATATGACGACTATAAGCAAAAGGCATACCAACTAGGGTTGTCCCGATCCGATCATGTGATCGGAAATCGGGGCCGATCACGTTTCACGTTTTAAAATTATCCGGATCGGGAGACATGCCGATACCGATTTTTCCCGATCCGATCTTTATATTTTGTGAGAAATGTATGTCACTCTAGTCTAGTCTGTTGCCTTTCAATTATTCAAAGGCAAAAATATGTGGTCATTGTGGATTTTTTTTTCATGTCATATGAAAGCAGGGAATCATAGCAAAAATAATGATGTATTGGTTCATTCGATTGAGTGAATCCTGCAACTACAGCTCATGGAACTGAAGTCAAAGTTAAAACTCTTGTAAGAGACAACACCATTTGCATCATGGCTTTGGCTATCATTCAGAGATAATAGATCGTATAGGCCTATACTACAGGACATTATCATATCATGCATATAGTGGGGGTTGCATTCCTTTGTTTTCATCATGGGTCTATTTCACACCTCTGTGAATGTCTTTGTTGCTGATCTTTGAGACCAAAGTGTTTGAACTATAGCGCCCCCTGCAGGAGGACAACCATCAAGCATAAACACCACAGTTTTCACAAAATATCATTGTTTATACATCTTTCTTTGAGATTTACATTAGACACAAGCCTATTTAGACACGCTTTTTTTATTTAAATAAAAAAAATCGATTAATTTCTCCCGATCATTTGATAACGTCATGATCGTCTCCGATTTCCGATCACCCGATCCGATCGGGACATCCCTGATCGTCAATTATTATATCCAATCATGATATTAGACTGGATATTGTCGGCGATTTGGGATATCGTACTATTGTGATATGGCGTTAAGTGTTCTATCAAAATATAAATATCGGATCGGGGAATAATCGGCGTCAGCAGATACTAAAAATCAAATGATCAGATTTGGATCGGGAGCAAAAAATGTGACCGGGACAACTCTCAATGCAATAAAGGCATAGCCATGTGTCCACGATTATTGGCCAATTAGATCTAATGAATAGCTTCATTGTGCCTCGGAGTTGAAGGGATACTGTATACAGTATATGATCGAGTGGAAAGTAAGATTACACACCAACACACCTTTTACACTATAACGTTTTCCTTTATCTCATCCTAACCTCAATGTTGTAAGCACTGCTAGCTCAATTAGGACACTGCCAGCATTGCAGGAAGAATACAGACCACAGCAGAGCCTATGTTTGTAAAGCCGTAGCAGCGTTTGGAATGAAGCCACATGGCCTTCCCTTTCTTCCTTTGAGCCCAGACACTTCTCAGGCTTCCCAAGGTGTTTTCAACACGGATCTCTATATAATTGTCGGAAACTTTGATTTAGCCTTATGATTATGGCTTCAGTCACCTGCCTGCCTCCCTCCCCTATAGCCGTTTGTATGTCTGCAATTTTCCCCCCTCAGTGGGTGGTCTCACTGAAATGTAAAAGTCACTATTATGCCAACAATACTCAAACAGTGAAAAGGCCTTCAGTTCATTTTACTTGGGTAAAATTACAAAAGTGTTCGGATCAAAATATGCTTAAATAACCAAAATTAAAGTACTACAATCTATTTTAGTACTCAGAAATAGCCAAAGGATAGAAGGGGCAAGCGCTTAACACTTACAGCGCTATAGCATTCATTGAAAAATTAGGATCTAATTCACGCCAGCATTTTTCGCATTTGAGCTCTTATTTTGAAAAGCCACATTTCCAGTCTACCGGAAGTAGATTATCCTAGGAAGCTGAACGGAGCCTGGGGAGGCCTTGTTTACAATATGAATCCAAACCGGGGCACTGGAGAGCTCCACATCGCCGGCTCTGTGCCGTCAAATAAACGTTGTTTTGACCAAAAATGCCATCGAATGCACTATAAAAGCGCAATTGCCATTAATGGCATTAACGGCAATGGTGGTAAGCGTTAGTATCAAAATTAGGCTTCAATTGCCATTAATCAACGGCAATGGCGCTGAAAGAATTAAGAGTAGGCTACAATATTTGCCTCTTGATAGGTAGCGGAGTAGAATTGTATACTATAGTACAGGGTTCCCCAATTCATTTTCCTCAAGGGCCATATTTTGACTAGGGTACCAGGCTGGGGGCCGAGTCCGCACGCGTGAGGTCGAGATCTTGGGGTCTTGCCCTGAAAATGAATTTTCAGGGCAAGACCCCATTTGAAAAGGATGCCCAGTTTGACATGCATAGGCTACTGACCCCCATTTAATGCCATTTATATCTGGGACCCCCTCCCAAAAAAAAAAAAAAACATTTTCTTTTTTTTCCCTTTTTTTTATTCTTTCGCGGGCCGCAAGGGGGCGCTCTGCGGGCCGCAAATGGCCCGCGGGCCGCCTATTGGGGAACCCTGCTATAGTATGATGCAAGCATCCAGAAATGGACACAACTCAAAGTAAAAGTACCTAATAATACAATTGTTCTTCAGTACGGTACACACTCGAGCCGAGTATACTTCTAAGTATACTTCTAAGTATACTTCCCACCGCGGGTGGGTGGCCTCCCCTCTGCTATCAAAGCAGGGGAAATGGCTTCCCGGCTTCCTTTTAAAACAGGCTTAAAGTCTGAAAGACAAGGCCGTGCATGTAACATAATGCTATACCGTACACTACATAATGGTACTGTATACTGTACTGTACTGTACTGTACTGTACTGTACTGTACTGTACTGTACTGTACTGTACTGTACTGTACTGTACTGTACTGTACTGTACTGTACACGGCCTCTACGGCAGGCTAGAGGGAGAAAGAAGGGAAGAAAAAAAAAACTCCTGTATATCCTGCCTCATAAAACATAATGATAGAGCGGGGATGAAAGCGCGTACCGTACACAGTAGTGCACACACACACACACACACACACACACACACACACACACACACACACACACACACACACACACACACACACACACACACGCTGTATAAACACAACATTTGCCGGCAGCTTTCTTGGGGAGGGAGGGACGGAGGGAGGGAGAGGGGGGGGGTTCTTTCCGTTTCGGCCTCGGTGGCGACACAAGCAGGTGTGACACACAGAGAGAGAGAGAGAGAGAGAGAGGCGGTTGTCCATTTAGGCCTAACGTCGAAATTTTTAAAAAAAATTCTGAAAAACCTCATGTTTCTATATCAGTGGTTCTCAATATTTCATGTCAAGGACCCCAAAAAGTATATGTAATATGCCTCCGCCCCCCCATCTGAATATATGTTGTTCCAGGGACCCCCCCAGAAGCAAAGATTTGAGTTAAAAACGTTCACTCTGAAAGAATATATACATTCAAAGATTTCAGGCACATTTTCACGATTTCTTTCAAAAAATAGCAGATCTACAAGCTCGTAGCGCGGCACTCGGTGCCGCGCTACGAGCTTGTAGATCTGCTATTTTTCAATAGCTAAAGTATAACATAATGCTTAGTTAAAACACCAAAAGGGGTTCCCGCCCCCAAAATTGGGTTAATGTTCCCATCATCGCGGCCGTGGGGTTTTGAGATACAGGTGTCACAGCGACCCGGGTTGGTTTTGTTTGCTAGTATAGTTTTCTTTTTTCTTCCAGTTTTACTCTGTGCCATTTCTTGCTTCTCGCTTTCTTTCTTTGCTGAACTCAAAGTGGGAGATAATTGTGTTTTGTTTGGGTTCCTTTTCGGTTGGCCGCGTGCGCGCACGCGTGCGCTGATTTTATAAGAGGCTTATAAACGACAAAGCCTCAAAGTGCAACAAGTACAAACTACTAGGCAAAGAATCAAAGTGATTAAATAAAAAGGGAAAGTGTTTCAACTGGCCGGCCACATGGCTTTATTGCTTTATGTGTGATACTGCATCTTAATTGTTGTAACTGTTCACGTTCCGTTTAGAGAGCGGCAGTTATTTGACGTGTACCACAATTGTACGACAAAACTATACATCTGACTTTAAGGGCCCCGTTTACTGTACACTGGCAGCCCCAAATCCAGCCTGAACCGGATTGGAATTCGATTTGTTTAACCCATTTAGGTCGAAATTTAAAAAAAATCCTGACAGTTTTCTAAAAAACCTTGTGTTTCTGTATCAGAGGTGCTCAATATTTCATGTCAACAATTATATGTAATATATGCCTCCTCCCCCATCTGAAAATATGTTCCATGGGACCGCCCCAGAATAATATATATTCAAAGATTTGCGCCACATTTTGACGATTTTTCAAGAATAGCAGACCTACAAGCTCGTAGCGCGCCACTCGGTGGCTTTGGTTCCCAAAGTGGGGTCCGGGGACCCCCAGGGGTCCTTGAGGGAGTTCCAGGGGGTCCCCAGCTAAATTATAGTTTTGAACCAAATGGACCCTTATGGGTCTGTAACTCAGAGTGTACAAATTTGGTTCCATTTGTACACAGAGTTAAATTAACATTGATTTTACAATATAAATTGGGGTTTCAGAGATAGAAATGCCATTAAATGGGGGGGTCCGTAGACTAATGCATGTCAAACTGGGGGTCCTTGAAATTAAACTGGTTGAGAATCACTGCTAGAGCCGTAAACATCTTCTCTTATGGGGTCCCAGGCATATCTTTTCAAATGGGGGCTAATTAGTGTCAATTTGGCGGTGCTTGTTTTGGGCGGGAACCCCTTTTGGTGTTAGCATTATGTTATGCTTTAGCTATTGAAAAATAGCAGATCTACAAGCTCATAGCGCACCACCGAGTGCCGCGCTACGAGCTTGTAGGTCTGCTATTTTTGAAAAATCGAAGAACGACTGACATAGAAACATTTTTAGAATCTGATCT
>NC_136789.1:52879760-53022144 GCF_951216825.1 Electrona antarctica | reverse complement strand
GTGGTGGGTGTTATTTTGGACGGTATTTGATAATAACTACCTTCCGGAGGATGTCTAAATAATAGCCTATTATCATAATACCTCCATGCCGCCACAGCCAAGCCTAACCCGTTCAGCACGGGAAGCCCTTTTGGTGTTTTTAAAGCATTATGTCATACTTTAAGCTTTGAAAAATAGCAGATCTACATGCTCATAGCGCGGCACTCTTGTAGGTCTGCTTTCTTTGGAGAGAAAATCGCGAAAATGTGGTGCAAATCTTTCGTATATATTCTTTCGTTTTTAAACGTTTTTAACTCAAATCTTTGCTTCCGGGGGGGTCCTAGGACAAACTTTTTTTCTGATGGCGGTCGGCGGCCAATTACATATCAGTGAAATATTGACCACCACTGATATAGAAACACAAGGTATTTCAGCAAACTGTCATGATTTAGAAGACATTTTGTAGAACCTGGTGTCAGTCCAAAATGGTCTAATAAGCACCTCCAGTTTCCTAGATAACAGTGTACAAAAGGGAACAGATAAATATGATGGACAATATGACTGACTTATGATAATACCCCTCTGTGACAATCCCCCAAGGTTTCCACCAAAAGTCCAACATCGTTTTGAAGTCATTTCGAGAATGTCTGTCTGTCCGTCCGTCCGTCCGTCTGTCTGCCTGTCCGCCTGACTGGTTTCTGAAAAAACTTTGCGACCGGTTTTCCGGTCGTCATTCCGTGATGCATCACCTCACTTTGCCGGGGCATTTTTATATGGCCTCGATTTAGTGCGAAGATCAAATCGAAGAAAAAAAAAAAACGGGAAGCTTGACAGATTAATCGATAGTGGGGAAATAAAACCTTTAGTTACAGCAGATAGAGCTCCTGTGCAGGCCAAGGGGGTTGTCTTCCTACTAGCACTGCGGTTCAGGTCGAGACCCAACATGGAGATTAGGCCATTTTGACCTGAGATCAGATTCTAAAAATGTCTTCTACATCCTGACAGTTTTCTGAAAAAGCTATGTTTCTATGTCAGTGGTTCTTCGATTTAAAAAAAATAGCAGAGCTATAAGCTCGTAGCGCGCCACTCGGTGGCGCCTAGGCCACTCTGGGAGCCTGGGCCGTGGCTCAGCGGTCCAGGCACCTTGGCTGGTAATCCGGTCTGGCAGTGTGCCGCGGGTTCGACTCCCGACCCCGACGGACTTTACTGCATATCTCTCTCCGCATTTCCTGTCAGCCTACTGTCTAGTGTCTATCCCTCAAAAAAAAAACATAAAATAATGACGAAAGCCACAAAAGAAAACATTTAAAAGAAAATAGCAGATCTACGCGCCTTTAATCCCAGAAAACCTGAGTGTTCCTGTAACTCCGAGAGGCAGCATTATAACAAAATGCAACCCACATTTGGTTCCATTTTGTACACTCTGAGTTACAAATCTGGATAAATCTTACCCATTCACCCATTTTCCGACGTACATTTGTTCGTATAATTGGTCCTCGGTATAAGGCTCAATATAATATGGTACCATTTTTTAGTTAATGAGGACCATTTATTTGAAGATACGTTGTTGGGTGAGGTGTATTTTAGATGTTATTTAGATTAATATTTCTTATTTATCTGTTGACCTGGCATCCTATAGTTTGTATAGTTTCAATGTAAATATTACGTGTTTTAATATTATAATGTATAGACTGATGTTCTTGACGTTCTTGGTATGATCCTGGCACTGTCTCTATGCACTTGATGAACAGTATCACCTTGCGTTTACCTTGCTTACTGCAAATCGCTCTGGATTAAGAGCGCCTGCTAAACGCCTAAATTGTAAATTGTCCTTTAAACGCCGAGGATTCTGCTGTGCTGGGCATTGTTAGCAAAGCAACAGGAGAAATGTGAGCGGGTCAGAGCAACAACAACAACAACGACAACAACAACAAAAGAAAAATCTATACAAGTCCTAGAAGGACCTATATCGCGTTACGGACCGCTTCTTTACGGAGGCATGCCATTTCTCTTTCTCTTCTTTTCGTTGTCTGTAAAGACCAAGCAGGAGCACGCTGGGATAATGTGTGCATAGAAGCAGTGTGCTGGCTGGTGGTGGTGGGAGGAGGCACACAGGAATGTCTCCTCCAACGAGGGCCGTATTTAGCAGCCCGTACACCCCCCCCCCCCCCCCCCCTGGGTCCCCCACGTTGTTACGTGGAGACAGCCACGGGTAGAGAGAGAGGTGGAAAGCGCAAGAGCCGTGCCGCACCGTGCTTATACTTTACTGTATAAAGCACTGTAGTGTTGGTGTACAATATGCTCATAATAATACAGCACACACTGCCAAGGATTATGGCTCGGGGGTTGGTTGGCGTTGGGAAGACTCAGGGGTTCTCAGCGTTTTTTTTGGCTGGGGGGGGGGGGGGGGGGGGGTGGGGGGGGGGGGGAATGCTTCGGCCATGTCTCGTGACATGTCATGTTTCTGTGAGTGTAATGCTGTCTGCGTGTGTGCATGGCAGAGGAACACACATGTGGGCCGGTTAAAAGAAAGTCCCCCACCCTCACCTTGGTATAGCCACAGAAATGTCTCTTCTTATGCATGTGTGATGTGCACAGACAAGACAGTGCACTTTTCATTTCATTGTATTCCTCACACAAAGATGCCATTGCCTGGTCCCCGGATCTCAAATGATCAATTTTGATCGTTATCGAGTGGCGCAACCACTCCACGGAACAGCAATGTCCGTCTTAACCTATGTGACTATGTTACTATGAGTACCAGTAGGGGCAAAAGTGGCGCTGTTGTGCCAGAAACAGAGAGAGAGAGATAGTGCTGCACTGTTGCCTGCTAATGAGAGAGAGAGAGAGAGAGAGAGAGAGAGAGAGGGGCAGGGGGAGAGGAGAGAGGGGAGTTGCACCACTCAGTTCACACAGGTGTGATTTATTTTTAAAGCAGAGCGAATCGATGCGCTTTGAGCTCATTAATCTGCTGTTTTTGAATTTGATCCAGAAAAGTTACAGTTTTTCGGACACGTGAGGTTTTAATGTAATCGGCACTTAATCAGTGATTAATGTTAAGATTATGACTCCAGGGTCCATGAGGTTTGACGCACGCCACGCACCCCTACAGATTATTTCTCCGACGCTGTAAGTCTGTCCATTTTGGGGGCTCCAACACCTACAGCCTCTTGTTTCATTTATAGACAAAACTTTTGACATCAAAGGTAAAAGATGTAGGTCATGCCGGTGCTATATAACGAGCGCCATAAATAGTCAGAGCCAATTAGGGAAGGAACCTAAAGTCTAATAGAGGATTCTATATAGCCGCGACTCAACACACACACACACACACACACACACAAAGACTCGCTCAGCTGCAGATCAAGAAGGATTCTCCAGCAGTATACGTAAAGTAAAGCCATGGATGATGAAGATTACTGCGACGCTTTCAATCACGACGCCACGCTCACTCACACAGATGTACGCTGTAGTCACAAGTATCACACAGTCGCCTAGTCGCTATTATTTGAGACAATCACACTTATTTTCGCATAATTGTCCGTCATTTCCATGTTGAGAAATGAGTAACAATTTCTTTTGGAAAGAATAAATTGTTAAAGGGACACTTCACCCTTTTTGCAAAAAAAATATATGTTTATGACGTTGGGGGTCTTTATGTGTGTAATTTGTGGTTTTATATATTTTAGATTTTCGCAGTGAGCCCAGCTAGTGTCTCTGATGTCATGGACACGGGGCTCACATACTTCCTGGACTACAATTCCCATAATGCTTTGGTGCACTGCTCCTCCTTGTGGATAGAGGGAGGGCTGTCTTACTGAGACAACATGTAGTCCAGGACGTAAGTGAGCCCAGTGTCCATGACATCAGAGACACTGGGCTCACTGCTAAAATCTAAAATATCTAAAACCACATGATATTAAACACACAAAGACCCCCAGGAAAGTGTTCTAAATCTTCTAAACGTCAACGCAAAAAAGGGTGAAGTGTCCCTTTAAGTGTGTCAGATATTTGGCATATCTGCTACTCTGTGCAAATTTGTGATTACGAAGCCAAAAAGGCAAAACGGAATTACAAAACTGTGACATTCCAATGAAAACACAATTAAATCGTTAATTGCAATTACCGGTATTTGTACTTCCATTTTGTGCATTTTTTTTGTGCAATGCATTTTATGCATTGATGCACAGGTGCATTGTGGGAGTTTGTTTCTCTCCACTCCGGCGATCAATAAAAGTTTACTCTTCAGTGTTCCTTCCCATAAATCTAAGCCCAAGAAGGAAGGAAGTAGACCAGCGCGGTTAAAAAAAGAAACATCTGTTGCCTACTTTCCTTTGCATGATGCAAGGAATAGGCAACAGAACTTCTAACTTGCAAAGGAGGATGCAGCCACGCTTGCATCCTTTTGGCGGCATCCGGATGCGACGGAAAGTTATGCAAATGTAAAGTTTATTATCCACTTTACTTATTACAAATTGTGGGTGGGTGGTCGCGCGTTTGTGTGTGCGTGCACGTCTTTTTTTTTTTTTTTAAGTGCATGAAAGCAGTCAGCCACCCAAGCATAATGTTCCACGTTTTTATTCCCATTCAAATCTCTCAACGCAACATCAAATATTATCGAGTTTTTTTCTTCTTTTTTTTAGGTCAACAACAGCGTTGCGGTCAGATGATGTCACAGCACTTAGTGAGTGAAAATAACGACTTGTTTGAAACGGGGTTTCCAATTCTCAGCGCCACTCAGCACGCAGACACAAACACCTCTACATGCAGACACAAACATCTACACGCAGACACGCATACACAAACATCTACACGCAAGACAGCCAGACACGCATACACAGACATCTACAGCACGCAGACACACATGCATACGTCTACTACATATTATACACACATACAAACATCTAGTGCAGACACGCATACACAAACATCTACACGCAGACACAAACATCTACAGCACGCAGACACACATGCATACGTCTACTACATATTATTCACACATACAAACATCTAGTGCAGACACGCATACGCAAACATCTACATTACATATCTCTTGCTGTCCGGAGGAAACCTCATAACTCCAAAATGTTCATTTTTTTAGGAAATGAAAAATATACGTTTTTAAGGAATAAAACCTTATATTTTTTTAAACGATGCAATACTGCCTCATCAAAGTTGGTGTTGTGACTTTAGATATTGTCAATTACTTGCATGAGAAGGAGAGAGGTGGTGGAGTTAGCTGTTTTAGCAGACCGTTTGAGGGTCCAATGGAGTTAAGAGGTTTTGTCCAACGCGTTTTTTTACTCCTTTCCATTGGAAATTTCAATATTTTCGAAACAACACAGAGACGTAAAGGGTGTTCAATAGCATAATAAAATAAAAAAACCTCAAAAATGTAGTTATGAGGTTTCTTCCGGACAGCAACGATATAGTATACAACATGAGCCTTGACCCTTAATGCACACAGTTTACAAAGACATCATACACCGTGGCTGTCGGGCAGAAACCTTTCATCTCCATCAACGTTCTCACTTTTTTGTGATTTTTTTTCCCTCCATAAATTAACGTCCTACTCGATCACACCACACATGCGTCACACAATGGCATCAAAAGTAGCAGATCTACACGCTCGAAACGTGGCGCGAAGCGACACGTTTCGAGCGTGTAGATCTGCTACTTTTGCTAAGCTTGAATAGGGAAAAGTAACAGTTTTGGGCACGCGGGGTACTTTCCACCCAACAGAGACCATATGCAAGATGACGTCAAATTACTACCAAACGTACAACTTCAATGAACGCCTTGCGCTGAATTTAAACCGAGTCGCATGCCGATAGCAGATGTTACAAGCGTGTAGAGCAGTGGTTTTCAACGCTTTTCACGTCAAAGCCCATTATTTATTCTGTATATATTTGAGCCACGGACCACCATTTGATGAGATGTAGCCTCTATAAAGAGCCTCTAAGACTGTGCTGTTGTTGGATAAGATTTGGTCCACAATTAGCCCTTCTTCACTAAGTCCCTCCCCAACCCATCCTTGTCCAATAGGCACGTTAGCAGCGAAGAAAGCTTGACCTGCATAGCAACCGTTGCTAAACCATTTGGATTGGCATTGGACAATCGCTTTTTGGGGGTGGGATTTAGTGAAGGGCTAATTCCATGCTGTATAGAGCGAGAGAGAGAGCGAGAGAGCGAGAGACCCGGAAAATAAATCCCTGTTAATTTTCCTCATAGACTTTTCAGAAAGTATTTATTTAAAGACGTTTACGTTTAAAGAAGAAAACGGCAGGTTACAACACCTTTTTGTAGTTTTTATTCTTTGTAATTATTTGTTTGGTCCAAAATATTGTGTTTGTTGTCATGATTTGTCACGACAAGAGTTGGCTTTGTACGACGCTTATAAGGTCTTTAAATAAATACGTTTTGAAACGTCTGTGGGAAAAATGCATTGGGATTCATTTCCTGGGCCTGGCGTCGTCATGAAAGGGGGCGGGACTGCAACGCTCTATTGATGTTGGTACCATTAGGAGAGACAACAGGCAAATTAATGTTCACAAAAATAACAATTATCCTACACTCTCTAATAGTTGTGTAGACTTTGTGTAAATTAAGTAATGCAGATGGTTAACAATAGTTTACCTCTTGAGAGCGTAAAATGAAACCAAATGGACCCGTAAGGGTCCATTTGGTTTCATTTTACGCTCTCAAGAGTTTAAAAAAATAAAAAATCTATAAGGGTCCATTTTGGTGCTCCATCATTTAGCCGAGGACCACCTGGAACCGCTTCAAGCCGGACCACTGGTGGTCCCTGCTGTGCAACTGAAAGTATAAGTGCAGCTTTATGCTCAGTGATGTAACAACAACATTTATCCCTATGGAAAGCAGCACAGCATCTTATCGGCACGTTGCCATACCTTCCCGTTTATCGCCTTCTGAGCCATGTTTACCTCTCCACTTTTTTAATTTTTTAATGTTATATTCAACAGATCAGCCTGTGCACATGCACATGCACTACACTACAATGGCTGGCGGTATGGGACAGTCCGTGCACACCACTCATACAGCTCTGCTGCACAACATCGCATGAATAATATAATATTCCGTGTATATGTGTGGAATTGACAGTTTTTTGAGCGTCCGTCTGTCTGTCTGTCGGTCCCTCCTCCTGCTGCATACCATCTCCACAACCGCCCGCCCGACCGACCGAGCGACCGACCGACCGACCGACCCGCTTCAAACTCGGCGTGCGTTTCCCCGGGGAGTGAAGCACCAAGTGGGAAGTGGGAAGCCACAGCTTGCAACAGCGGTTGTCAAGAAATACCTATAAATTCACCTATCTCTGTATCTGTGTGTCTGCCGGTTTGTGTCCCTTTTATATATGCCCAAACACACACACGCGCGTGCGTGTGTGTGCGTGTGCGTGTGTGCGACTGTGCGTGCGTGTGTCCTTTTCTGCAGACACATCTCTGACCCCGATTATTTGAGATAATCGCAATTATTTTTTCGCACAATCGTTTTGCATGTCGCACATTGCAAGCTCGCAGTCAGATCGGCTACATCCACTATTATAGGAAATCATTAAACGTCAGTCCACTTCTATTTCCATATTTCATGTCATATCATCCGCACAGGGGAATGTTTTGATTACGAAGCCTACACGAGGCTAAACAGAAATATCATTTGTATTCTTCCTATAATGTTCCAACCGTTCAATGCCAAAAGAAAAAAACTGCAATCACTTGAGCGACAATTCTTCGTCAATGGTCAAAAATGTCATAATGGTGACAGACAGCCGTGTCATGGATATGACAGACGTCCTATGGTTCTACGACACTAAGTTCTCTAACAACACAAGGTTCAACAGGTATTGCATAACCGCGCCCGGGCGCCACCGCCACGCACCGTTTCCCAGCGGGCAGCGCCATCCTTGTACCCACAACCCCCAGGACAGGACAGGTTGGTGGTTGTACCCCCCACCCCCAGGACAGGTTGGTGGTTGTACCCACCACCCCCAGGACAGGACAGGTTGGTGGTTGTACCCCCCACCCCCAGGACAGGACGGTGGTTGTACCCCCCACCCCCAGGACAGGACAGGACAGGTTGGTGGTTGTACCCCCCACCCCCAGGACAGGACAGGACAGGTTGGTGGTTGTACCCCCCACCCCCAGGACAGGACAGGACAGGTTGGTGGTTGTACCCCCCACCCCCAGGACAGGACAGGACAGGTTGGTGGTTGTCCCCCCCACCTCCAGGACAGGACAGGTTGGTGGTTGTACCCCCCACCCCCAGGACAGGACAGGTTGGTGGTTGTACCCCCCACCCCCAGGACAGGACAGGTTGGTGGTTGTACCCCCCACCCCCAGGACAGGACAGGACAGGTTGGTTGTTGTACCCCCCACCCCCAGGACAGGACAGGTTGGTTGTTGCACAGGAAGGATACATCTGGAATGTGCATATCCATCACGCCAGCTCCGCCCGCTGCATGCACGTGCACACACACACACACACGCACACACACACACACACACACACACACACATGCTCGCACATGCTCACACCTCACTCTCTCGCCCTTGCTCTCCCTCTCTCTCTCCCCATCTCGTGCAGGAGGCTGCTCGCCACCTCTCTCTCTCTCCTTCCTTCCACAGACTTCAAAGAGAGCCTCCCCTCTACATTGTACACCTCTCTCTCTCTCTCTTTCTCCCCCATCCACAGGCTGTAGGCCCAAGGAGAGAGAGAGAGAGAGAGAGAGAGAGAGAGAGGGGCTGTGGCCTCATTCCCTCTCTCCTCTACTGCAGCCAGCTTGTCCCCATTGTGTCCCCAGCCCCGCCGCTCGCTCGCCCGCTCACACAGAGAGAGGGAGAGAGAGAGAGAGAGAGAGAGCAGCATGTGGGTGGAAGGATAGAGGACGAGAGAGGAAGCACAAGAGAGCTGCTCTTATACTGCCTACGACGACACCCCCCGAAACCAAACAGAAGACACCCCTGCACTACTCCCCTCTGAGCAAGGCCGTCACACGTCTGTCTGTCTGTCTGTCTCTGTCTGTCTGTCCGACTGACATACACACATTCATTTTAACTCAAAATGTACATGCAATTGCGAAGCCCTTACTCCTGTGTGTGTGTGTGCACGCAAGTTCATGTGTGTGTATGTGTGTTGTGTTGTACACGCTCCCTCTCTACAAATGGATAAATGAATCATTGAGGATTTATTTATTTATTTATTGTACTGCGTGCGTGCGTGTGTGTGCATGTGCGTGTGCGTGTGAGTATGCGTGCGTGTGTGTGTGTGTGTGTGTGTGTGTGTGTGTGCTAAGCTGCAGCATCCACCTGTCCCTCTCCTCCACCGGTGTGTTTTTACACATCGACTTCAGACGATGGGAGAGAGACATGCATGGGGAGGAGAGAGAGAGAGAGAGAGGATGAGAGAGAGACATGGGGAGGATGAGAGACTATAGAGTGATTAGACCAGGACACATGCTGGGAGAGAGAGAGAGAGAGAGAGAGAGAGAGAGAGAGAGAGACAGACAGGAAGTGGAGGCCTCTTGAAGGAGGTGGTTGTTGCATCTCTCTCTCTCTCTCTCTCTCTCTCTCTCTCTCTCTCTCTCTGATGTGTTTAACTCTTGCCGAAGCTAATCACGGGATTGAGGTGCATGGAGGATGATGGGTTTTCAGGGGGGCTTTCAGAGGGAGCGGGAGAGAGAGAGAGAGGGGAGGAGGGGGGTGAGAGAGAGAGGGGAGGGAGGGTTGTTTTAAATGCAAATCCCTTTCTTATAAAAATCGGTTCCGTTTAATAGGATTTCTGGGAAGCGATCCACATTTTCCTCGGCAGGGGAGGGAGACAGTGGAGAGGAGCGTAGCGCCAGTCAGAGAGAGAGAGAGAGAGAGAGAGAGAGAGAGAGAGAGAGAGAGGAGAGGAGAGGAGAGGAGAGGAGAGGAGAGGAGAGGAGAGGAGAGGAGAGGATAAGGGAGGAGAGGAGAGGAGAGGGCAGGGGGGACGCGGCGAGAGTAGCAAAAAAAAATGAAAGAGCGGCACGTCGTCCATGAAAGAGGGGATTGAGAGGCGAGTTAAAGGCTATAGCTTAGTGTGTACGCTCTGCACCGCGCCGACCAGCGGCACGCCACAAAAGAACGGGCCACAGTTTTCAGGTGGGAGAGAGAGAGAGAGAGAGAGAGAGAGAGAGAAAGGGAAAAAAAAAATGTTTTTGCCGGAGCGAAAACATCCTCTTCTATGTCTGTTTATCTGCCCCCTCCCGGGGTTGGTTCGTGACGCTGGCTGCTGAGCAGGAGTTTTGGAAGAAGGTTGTTTTTTTTTGTTTTATGGCAGAAGCGTTGTTGTAGCGCCACCGCCAACCAACCAACCAACCAACCAGCCAACCAACCAACCAGCCAACCTCTCGTGGCGGGAGGCTGCAGCGAGTGAATGAAAGCCTAAGAGGATGAACGGAAGGCGGGTGGGCAGAAGGTTGATGACCCCTGAGAGCCTCGTAGGAGGTTCAACTTAAAGGCTAATTGTCCGGAGGCCTCGGCCGGCCTCCACTGAGGTGGAAGTGTAATTGTCCAGAGGCTTCGACCGGCTATCCACTGAAGTGGAAGAGTTGCTCGTCTTAAAAACAGTCTCTGGACAAAAGAGCACTAAATATCTGTTATGTGACATTCAACCACACCCACCCAATCCCCCCTATACAAGCCCTTTTACAATCCGCCCTAATGCACACACGTGCACACGTTTGTAATTTACATTGGAATTGGAATAGCTGGAAAAAAACATTGCGGATCTTGCAGCCTCGGATCGACTATAACGTGCGTATAAAATTATACAACAGGTCGTTTCGAGGAAGCAATCTGATGGCTTCTAGCCGTGGATCAAACCAACACCATTCACCACCTAATCAAAACAAAGAATTCAGCTGCTCTGTTTTCCCAGAGCGCTAGCAAACTCGGTGGCTAGCCTAGCTAGTTTCTTGGGACATTTGTGGTCGTAGTGGTCAGAGATTTTCTTAGTTTTAAGGGTAACTGACTGTATAATTGCAATATTACACTCGAGGGTGTGGTTTAACGTGATTATTGCCACTTCAGTGATGCTTGCGGAACTCGACTTCGTCTCATTCCTTACCGCATCACTGTCGTGGCAATAATCACGTTAACCCACACCTTCTCGTGTAATATTGCTTAATTCTCTAACCCCCTAACCCTAGACCTATATAACCTCTAAAAACCTATAATCCTAACCCTGAATCACTCCCTAATAGTCCCTATACCCTAAACCTAACTTGTTTCACACCATAAAGCAACCGATGCTCTTGTGAGAAACCCGGGAAAACAAACAAACAAACAATGTCTATCACTCAAATTCTTCAATACTTGTTGTTGTGTGGGGACATTTGGCCCTCACGAGCGTAGACCACGCACGCACGCAATCACACACACGCGTGCGTGCACTGCACACACACACACACACACACACATTCCAGCAGGTTGGGTTTCTATGTAACCTGTGGGCAGAAGGCGTTCCACACACACCCCCACCTCCCCAGCAGATGTAAAGCTTGCATACCTCTCCAAATTAATTAAGTTAAGGCCTTCCATGAGCAGCAGCCGCGGCCACATGGTGCTTAATACACGTGACTAATGCAGCGCAACGGGAATAACACACGGCTCATAATATTGTGCTACCATCGGCCTTAACCTATTTAGACCAAACCAGATTCTACTAAATGTCCTCAAAATCATAACAGTTTTCTGAAAAAACCCTCTGTTTCTATGTCAGTGGTGCTCAACCTTTTTCATGTCAAGGACCCCCAGAATTATCTGTACTAGCCCTTACCCGTTGTGAGATATTGCCCCCCCCCCCCCCCCCCCCTTGTGGCCCTGGGTGCGTTTTCGCATTTTTAATTCACTAATAAATGCATTATTAATTCATAATTTGTTAAATTGGGGAAAAGGCCTTCGTTAAGACCTCCATATTATTATGGTCAATGCCTGTGTGAAAAGTGGGAGCGATTGGTGCAGGCGGGGAGGAGATACGGCGGTGTTTCTGTCAGACAGACAGACACTCAGACATTGACTGAATTATAGTATGATGATGATGATTTGGCCGCCGACCCCCATCTGAAAATATGTTGTTCCAGGGACCCCCCCCCCCCCCCCCCCCCACCAGAAGCGAAGATTTGAGTTAAAAAAAAGTTCGTTCTGAAAGAATACATATTCAAAGATTTGAGCCACATTTTCACGATTAAAGAAAAAAAATAGCAGATCTACAAGCTCGTAGCACGGCACTCGGGTCCGCGCTACGAGCTTGTAGATCTGCTATTTTTCAATAGCTACATAAAACCACATAATTTACAAATAGCTACATAATCCTTAAAAACACCAAAAGGGGGGTTCCCGTCCCAAACGGGTTAATTATAAAGTGCTAGAATAACAGAAAATAAAATAAAGGTAACGACAATCCTCGCTCAGCTCACGATTAATGTATTCATACCATGAAAACCAGAGTTGTGGGATCCTGAAAGTTGAAAAATAATTACAAAAAAAAAATGAAAGACTAAAGTTCAGCACTCCAAATTGACTTTTTAATTGCCGCTTTTGCCAATTAAAAAAAAAAGTGAACTTGGGAGAGTAGAGAGTGGCTGTCATAATTGTAGCGACAAAGTCGCTACAATTATGAACGCATTTCACGGAAGGGCATCGCTTTCTTTTAGGGGGAGGGGGTGGGTGTCATTTATCATTTCCCAAAACTCGAGAGCATATATTTCCTCGACAAATTACGCGACACCATAAACATTGCAGACATTTATCAACCTTCAAAGGAAAATCACTTTAGGATTGTATCCATGTGTATAATGATGATGATAGGTTCCCCAATCAATCAATCAATCACTCATCACACACGCACACACACTCACACACGCACACACGCACACGTTCCCATATAGAGCACTTTAGAACACACACACACACAAACTACGTAGAAATGGTCTCAGCTCAACCTGCCAGGTGTTCCTTTCATTTCATTCAGACAAGATGATAAATCATTTCAATAACTAGGAAAGTTTGATGAATGTCTCAAACATGTTTGGGTAAAATGTGGTGCATTGCTGCCGGTGACGTGAGTGGCAAGTTAATCATTTATAATGGGCCGTATTTTATACTTTTGGCTATATTCTAAAAAATAAAATAAAAACGGCAGATGTGAGTTTCTGCTACTTTTGAAGTCGTTTTTTCTTTTTTCTGGAAAGTCTGAATTTAAAAGAAAAGTTTTCAGAGGTTAAACTTTAATGAAATTCATTATAAAAAGAAGTTGACTGTACCAAGGAAGGAGAGGTACTGTACTGTAAACAGAAGATATGACTTCAGCAGTGTGTGCGTGCATGCGTGCTCGCGTGCTCGCGTGTGCGTTTAAATCATCACAGGAGTTTGTGTGGTGTCTTCTGTTGACGACAATGATTATCATTGTGCTAAATGAGATTATTTGAAGAAGAAAAAAACATAAGTTTATACACGCGACTGCAGCAACCAGGCATGACATGAAACCACCTCCCAACGGAGAAGATTTGCTGCCTGGGACCTCTGTGCTCGTAAAACATCTGCACCATCAAACACTAGGCGCGCTGTTATTAACACCCCCTCATGTTTGAGGCTATATCAGCGTTATACTTAAAAAAAAAAGAGAAAAAAAAGAATAATCGCACTCGTGTGAAGTGAAAAATGAAATAAATGTATTATTATCAGAAGATGTATTTATATCAGAGAGATGCCGTCTTACGTTGTCATTACCCTAAACAAACATTAATAGACTTGGCCGGGTCACGAAATCCATGAATTACATAATCATTTAGCCTAACAAACCCATTTAGAGAGTAGACCTTGAGGACGATTCTACAAATGTTTTCTGAAAAACCCATGTTTCTAATGTGTCAGTGGTGCTCAAACATTTTCATGTCAAGGACCCCCGAAGATATATGTGATTGGCCACCGACCCCCATCTGAAAATATGTTGTACCAACCCCCCCCCACCCCCGCTGAGAAAGAATACATATTCAAAGATTTGCACCACATTTTCATGATTTTTCAAAAAACGCAGATCTCCAAGCTCGTAGCGCGGCACCGACGTAATGCTTAAAACACCAAAAAGGGGTTTAACCCGTCCTGAACGGGTTAAAGTCCATAGACTTGGCTGGACGGGGCTTTCTCGACAAACTTGGCTGGCCAATGACGTAATGCCGGGAAAGCCATGCGTTGGGAGGGGGATAGCGGCCCTCAGAAAATTGTGCATTATCAAAAGCAGCCACATTGCATGGTGAAGTGCACCCATATACTTCATGTGATAAATTATGGTGGGTAGGGAGGGAGACATCACAGATTAACTCGTCTCTCTCACTGTGTGTGTGTCTGTGTGTGTGTGTGCGTGTGTGTGTGTGTGCGTGCACGCGGGGAAGTGTTTTATGAAGGCCTTGTGTCAATGTTTCAGCTTTGTTTGGACGAATATAAACACTACGGGTGTTCTGTTCATGTGATGAAGTGTAAATAAAAAATGGAAGTGCTTGACTCTGCATATCGTCGCTGTCGGGGCCCCAGAAACCTCCTATATCTCCATATTCTCACCTTTTGTTTGTGTTAAGTCGTAAATTCATGTCCTTACATGTTACACAAAAGCATCCAAAGTAGCAGATCTACAAGCTCAAAACGTGTCGCTTCGCGCCACATTTTGAGCTTGTAGATCTGCTACTTTGGATGCTTTTGGAATTTGAATCCTGAAAAGTACAAGTTTTGGACATATGAGGTTTATGCCCGACAGACGATATTAATGAGGAGGGATTTTTTTCTTCTTTTTTTACCACTTTTTTTACCACTTTCTTTTATACTTTTTTTTTTTTTTACCACTTTCAACATGGGCATCCTTAGCTTGGTAATGTCATTATAGGGAAACAATCTTAAAAAAACACACACACACACACACACACACACAAAAGAAATAGCGGAAAAACAATCAGCAAAAATCCATAAGCTCAAAGCTCATAGATTGTGCGCAGCGACACCATCGGTGCAAGGAATCTCATGGCATTATGAAATATAATGGAATCTCATGGCATTATGAAATATAATGGCTTAAGTGGTTTTAAGTAACGCTAGACGGTTGAACGCGGAGCTACACGTTGCTTCTGTGCGGATCATATTCCGCGCGTCATGTGATGAGGATTTACGAGGCGCCTGTCGCTTATCAAAGGCTTTAACCCAGTCTGGACGGGAACCCCCTTTTGGAGTGCCGCGCCACGAGCTTGTAGAGCTGCTGTTTTTGAAAAATCGTGAGAAAATGTGGCGAACGTCTTTGAATATATATTTCTTTCAGAGCGAACGTTTGCTTCTGTTCGTCCCTGGAACAACATATTTTCAAAAATAGCAGACCTACAAGCTCGTAGCGCGCCACTCGGTGGCGCGCTACGAGCTTGTAGATCTGCTATTTTTCAATAGCTAAAAAGTTTAACATAATGCTTTAAAACACCAAAACGGGTTCCCGTCCAGAATGGGTTAATTAACGGCGAGGCTGCAGCCTGGTGGTCACCTTGCCAAGACGTCTCCGGAAAATATATGGCTTTATAGTTATGTTTTATGTTACGCCACGCTATTAATCACCGAGGGGAACTTTTAAAGTTGACCAGACGGGTGTCCCACAGGGCTCAATTATAGATCCCAGACATGTTCTCCCTCTACACCGAATCACCTCTGGGAGAGAGGGAAGAGGGGGGGGGGAGGCAGGGGGGGGGGGGGGGGGACACAAGCTCAAGCTGCTACTTTCTGTCTTTTTTTTTGCTGAATGTTCAATGGTTACACACTATGCATAATATCCAGACAGCATGAATGAATGCCACGCGCGCACGCACACACACACACACACACACACAAGCAAACACCAACAGTAGCACACTGACTGACTGTATCATATTTGCCAGATAAACTAGGCTACATAATATGGGCTAGGGCTATTCATTCACTAGGCTTATCCCAACAACATCAAGGAGAAGGCTCTTCTCTCACACACACACACACACACACACACACACACACACACACACACACACACACACACACACACACACACACACACACACACACACACACACACACACACACACACACACACACACACACACACACACACACACACACACACACACACACACACGGCTATATAGATTTTAAACAAATGGGGGCCAGGCGCTGGCCAGCAGCACGTCGTAAAACACCCCCTCCATGACCCTCTGTGAAAACACGCACTTCCAAACAACACCCTTTCACATTTAAAAGGTTTTTTTTTTCTCCCTTCTATGGGAGGAAGACATCTCAAATGACCCCCGATACGGTCTTCATATGAGCCAAAACAAGCATTTCAACACAACGACGTCCTCTCTCTGTCGGTGGGGGAAAGCTCATGATGTGTCCATAAAAACTCTTTAGTATACCTTTTCGGAAATAGCTAAAAGTAGCAGATCTACGAGCTCGAAGCGCGTTTCGAAGAAGCCCCAATACACATCGTTACAACAACGTTGAGAGCTTGTAGATCTGCTACTTCTGATGCTTCCGCGCGGCGGTGTAGTTACTACAGTGTCACAGAGTAGACCAGGGACGTGCACACATCAAAAGGGGGCTTCAGCCCCTGCCCTTTTACCCGTCTGTAAAACAACTGCCCTTTCCGGACCACGAATGCAGCATTTGCTACGGTGAAAGAAATGCAAAATGCCACTCATTTCCATGCCATGCCGGAAGGAAGGCAGCATTCAGGAGAATTCCTTTTTTTCCCCGAAGTCTACTGAACTATAGGCTTGAACACAGTATTTTGCGTCGAACAAATTTTGTTTAGACATCCATGTCGTGCGCCCCGAAAATAGCTGATCTACAAGCTCTCAACGCGTCGCGCTGCGACGCGTTGTGAGCTTGTAGATCTGCTATTTTTGTCCAACAGTGCCCTCTTAAGGGATTTCCGCCCCATGCCTCTAACACTCTCTGCACGTCCCTTGGTCAGATGGCAGATGATCAGTTTACTGACATAAAGCACACAAAGTTAGAACATGGAGATTGGAGATAAGAGGTTTGGGGTGTTCCTTCTGGTATATAGGAATCCATCGTACAGTATGTATAGCCCTCAGGGCAGGCAGGCAGGGCCAGGTCGGTGTGCTGCAGGCTCTTTGACAGACTCAGTCAGAACCACATCACTTCATCCACACAGAACAAACTGGGAGCTGCTCGACAACAGCATACTGTATAGTGGTGGACAGGACTGTACTGGGAACGCCGGGCTAATGGCCAACATTACTCACAATAACACCACGCGCTGTGTTAGAGAGAGAGAGAGAGAGAGAGAGAGAGAGGGGCTACAGCCAGAGGCAGCTGCTTGCCATTATCTGCATGCATGCACTACCTGCGGCGGACCTACGGGGGCGATGTTTGTCCCTCCTTGTCCGTCCATCCTTTATTTTGTAACAATGTTATACTCCATGTATGTCGTCAGTGGTCCTTGATGGACTTCCTAGGGGAGTCCCCCCAGCTAAATGATAGCTCGGAACCAAATGGACCCTTATGGGTCTGTAACTCTGAGTGTGTACAAATGGAACCTGTTAGGTTAAATTAACATTGATTATACAATATAAATTGGGGTAGAAGAGATAGAAATGCCATTAAACGGGGGGTCTGTAGACTAATGCATGTCAAACTGGGGGGTCCTTGAAATTAAACGGGTTGAGAATCTCTGCTACAGCTGTAAAAATCTTCTCTTATGGGGGGGGGGGGGGGGGGGGTCCCTGGCATATCTCTTCAAATGGGGGTCCGCGGGGCTAATTAGAGTCAATTTGGGGGTCCTTGACATGAAAAGGTTTGGGAGCCACTGATGTATGTAATGGCCTAATTATAGTTGTGATAGTATCAAACAATATGAACACCTGACACCTGTAAATCTGAGATCACTGGTGACTTCTTCACACAATGCTCTAGTCTAGGGTGTCATTCGCGGTTATATCATTTCAAAAAACTCCATTGACAAATTGTTTTAATAAAGAGGACATGGAGGAGAGAGACTCGTACGTTGTTTGAATGGTAACCCAAGGGACAGGAATTCAATGATATTGTTACATATGCCGCTATAGAAAAAGGTGGACTGTATGCAATGCATACAGTACAGTCTGTATTCTCTGGAGAGAGGGTACAAATGGAACCAAATGGACCCGTGTCGTGTCGTGTGGTGTGCACACACAACTCTCTCAGAGTTCAATAGGCAGTGAGTATATACTGGAGTACCACAATAAGACAAACTAAAACATTCTATATACAATGGGTGGGGGGGGGGGGTCCTAGTAATACATGTCACACAGCCTGGGGGTCCTTCTTGAAATGCAAAAAGGTTGAACATAAATATCTGTCATAATTAAAAGGTATGTGTATTGGTTTCTTTCAAAACCTGAAAAAGGCATATTTTAGGAGACCACATGTAATTTTCCCATGCGTTTTGTATTTGTTGATGAAGACATGTATTATTGTGTTATTTCGGTAAGCTTTTTGATTGAATTGAATACATAGATATAGGACCACAGTGGAAACAACAAGTCCCCAGGACTTTTTTTTTAAATGTTATCCTTTTTTGTATCCTTAATGTCTGACTATCTGTACCACGTGCTGTTTACCTTTCTGACTAATACAAGTATGCAATCAATCAATCAAGTAAGTCAAACAATCCTCTGAGTGTGAGCCCCCTTACAGGTCTGTAACTCTGAGAGTGTAACAGATGGAACCAAATGGACCCTTACAGGTCTGTAACTCTGAGAGTGTACACATGGAACTAAATGGACATCCTTACAGGTCTGTAACTCTGAGAGTGCACACATTGAACCAAAAGGACCCTTACAGGTCTGTAACTCTGAGAGTGCACACATTGAACCAAATGGACCCTTACAGGTCTGTAACTCAGAGACCAAATGGAACCAGATGGACACTGGGCTGTAACTATGAGACTGTACAAATGGAACCAAATGGACCCTTACAGGTCTGTAACTAATATGAGACTGTACCAATGGACCCTTACAGGTTTGTAACTCTGAGTGTACAAATGGAACCAAATAGACCCCCATACAGGTCCATTTGGTTCCATTTGTACACTCTCAGAGTTAAATAAGTTTAGACTGGCAGGCACACATGGTATGAAATGGGGGGTCCATGACACCTCCTAACCCAAATGCATAGAAAACTTGGGGGGGTCCTTAAAATGCAGATATGATTACAGTTCGGTTCATGAGAATGAAAGTGCTAATATTAGCAGTGCAGAATCGTTCGGACTCACCCTCCTCTCCACGGCTCAGTAGAAGTAGGTCCAGCGAGATGGCCCAGAGCAGAACCATCCTCCTCGTCCATGTCAGACCCATCGTGCAGTGAGTGAGTGACCGCTCCAACAACACAACCAGATCCAAGTAAAACGGGTCAACAAGAACAACTAAAGAAGTTGTGTGTTTCTGTGACTGATCTTTGACTTTGGTCTGAATTATAATGACTTAAAATGTGGGGGAAAAAACTACGGGTCAGCTTGGTCTTGACATGCCCACCGACACAACAACAACCCCTGTCCACATCTATCTATCTACAAAATACAAGCCCAACTGTTAAGATAATAAGAAAATTACTTTTTTTAAATTTGTATAAAAGATAGACCTGACTGCAAATTATGCCAACAGAGTCCGTTAAGTCATGTGACTAGTGTGGACTGGTTGCAATAATACAGGATCTTTAAAAGATATGGTAATAATAACAACCACTACTTAAAACTATAAAATATGATTAGTCTATTAAGGGTCAATCATTAACAGCTTGTCCTCCTGTTGGTTCCACGTACATTCCAGGTCCTCTGTGGTATCCTCCTCCTCACAGACAAACTGCATCCGATCAAACTTGTGATTATTATGAATAATGATTGTATCCTTATTGTTTGATTAATACGCTCTCTTTGTGTGTCCGTTAGAAGGTTTACAGGTCCACCAACACTTCAGATCACATCAGATCGATGCTGATGGAGAGCTCTTTTTCAATCCACAACAACAAATCACTGCACTTCAGTTCCACCGCAAAGTTGATGAAAAAAGACAGGGAAAAAAACCCTTTTATCCGTCGTTAAATCTCCCACTTGGATCCGTTTCTTCTTGTGTATATATGCGTGTTGTTTTCAGGCGGTTGGTATAGGTGAGGGTTGAGTGGGTTTTTTTAGGAGACAAAAATCCTCCGAAAGAAACAACGAAAAGGCTGGTTGGTTGGTTGGTTGGTTCGGCTCAGGATTGACCAAAAAAAAACGAGTGATCTTTCAGGAGGGGAAAAAAATGACGATATTTATTATCGTGAAATCATAACTGGATCGGATGGATCAGAGATCAGTCACGTGCGCGTTAATAATAAAGGCATTTGAAAAAGTTGCACGCTGGCTAATCCTCTCCCCGGTGGTAGACTATAGTGGTTCTCCCTCTCTCTCTCTCTCTGTATGGCAGAGTGTTTTGTGTGTAGATCTGTGCTCAAACACACACAGCAGCAGAAAACAGCACAATGCAACGGAACCACCAGCAGCCCTGCTCTGCTGCATGGAGGCTCCTCCCCCTCCAGCAGCACGCCCCGCCCCCTGCCAACGACACGCCCCGCCCCCTGCCCGTGGTGGAAGAGAGAGTGATTCTCAAACATTCTCATAATGTCAATATAGGATCTCCTTCCCCCCAAAAATGTGTAGGCTGCTATGTATTTATTTTGGCCGCGGACGTACCATATACCCACCCATCTGAAAAAGGTTTAGCCATGCAGCCAGCAGCCAGCCAGGGACGTTATCAAAATAAGAGAAGTTGTCAAAATCATTCAATATCTTTCAAAAATGTTTCAATATTTCTGGAAAAATCTATTAAATAATAGCAGATCTACAAGCTCGCAGCGAGCTTCCACATCTGCTATTTTTGAACAGCCCAACATATAGGCCCTAAATGGATAAAGTGGTTAAGAAGTTACTTTTTCTGCTGGGGCTTATATTAATCAAGTATAGGCCTAAATGTAGCAAGCCTACAAAGTAGAAATAGCCCACTTTTACAAGTAAAAGCGACGTTATTTGGCATTTTAACTTGAGTGAAAACTCAAAGGTATATTGGCGTCAAAATATATAGCCTACATAAAAGGCATTGTATGTAACTTTGCCCTGCCTGTGTGTGTATACAAAACAATCAATACATTGTTTGTAAAACCATCATTTCCCTGAGTCTAGCCCATGGCTGGAGGAGTGTGGTGGTGTTTACCTGGAGTGACACACTGTGTTTTGGGTGTTAGGATACTAGGGTGTTAGGGTACTGCATTAATTGCTTCCCAAACATTTTCATGTCAAGGACCCCCAAAATGACACTCATTACCCCACGGACCCCCATTAGAAAATATATGCCCTGTCACCCCCATGAGAGAAGATATTTACGGCTGTAGCAGCTGTGATTTTCAACTATTGTAATTCCAAGGGCCCCCGGTTGGACCTAAATTAGGCTATATGGTCCCCTATTTAATGGAATTTCTATCTCATGGGACCTCAATTTATATTGTAAAATCAAAGTTAATTTCACTCTGAGAGTGTACAAATGGTTCCATTTGTACACTTGGTTCCATTTGTACACTCCATTTGTACACTCCTATAATTATCATTTAGCTGGGGACCCCGTGGAACTCTCTCAAGGACCCCTGGGGGTCCCCGGACCCCACTTTGGGAACCACTGGCCTACTGATTATTTGGTATACACACAAAAAAAAGTATTAACAAAAAATAGTGTCAAATTAAACCATTATTAGTGATTATGCAGAATGTCAAATTTTACATTGTGAGATTGTTGCTATATCCGAATAGACAAAGTCAAAATAGGGCTAGAGCGATGCCCGTTGGGCACTGGCCTACTTGGAACGATGCAAGTTGGAAATGCATGCCCCACCCAGTTAATATGTCTGTGTCCCTGTTATGCCCATATATGCAGTTCTTTGTCAGGCATGCCCAAATATCTATCTAATTCTATGCAGATGTCAGAACATCATTGTGATGTCAGAACAGGCCATGGCTCCATATATGGATATAAGGGGTGATCAGGTTCCAGAGCCCGGGCAGAGGCTTTTGTACTGGTTCTGGACAACCGGCTATCCGACGGACTTGACATACCGGGCACTGCACTCCCTGTGGGGGTGTGGAACGTGTGTTTGAATTTGAAGTCGGGTTACGAGGATTACAGACATGTGGATTACAGTATGTGGTGCATTTATAGATTGATTGATTGAATGATTGAAATATTTATTAACAGTTTGCAGAATTACAGTACATTTCAAGCACAAACTCAATACAAAGACTGTTAACTGTGAGTGGACGACCCAATTAAGCATTACACTTGTTTACAAGAGGGTCCACCTTGTTCAATTCATGAAAACATTTAGAGACGTACAAATAGACACTTCTATATAGACAAAGAACAGAACAGGAATTCATCATAAAGGAGGTAAAAAAGGAAAAGAAACATAAAGAGTGAGGGGAAAAAATATATATAGGGATATAGGACAGTCCTATAGAGGGTATGCGTGTGACATCATCATCATACCAGGAAGTTATGCGGGAACGCCTACTGAGTGACAAAAAACGACTTTCTGGCCTTGACAGCCCATACATCCACACAGAAAAGTTTGATTTGATTGAATTAAATGATTTTAAACAACATTAAATTCACTTTGTCACTCACTTTGCCACTCGATTTGCCACTCGATCTGCCATTCACTTTATGCATGCGCATACTCTCTATTCTATCTACCTATATAGGTAGATAGAATTATTAAAAGAATTGGAAAAATTGACATACTAAAGTAATGTAAAAGTAGGCCTACCTCAAAGTTATGCACCTGACTTGAGTAAATGTAGGCCTACTTAGTTACTTGTCAACACTGCGTGTCTGCACGTGACGCCACCATACTACGAATGCAACTGTGGCTCGCCTCGAAGCATCTTTCTCCTCTCAGTGCGTCCGCCAGAGGGCAGCAACAACAACCGAAGCTCAGCTGCTGCGATTGAATTATGATTTTGGCCCCCTTTTATAGGGGTTTACAAAAATGACATTTAATATGTTCGGCTCAGGGATGGATTGAAGCCTGAAGAAAATGATGAAATAAAATGCCGAGCAAAGGCTGAGGGGCTGCCAGGAAAACTAATCAGGAAAAAGACCGTTAAATATTGTCTAAATAGCCTGCAGTCACCATCATTTATAAATTATAACGGATGGAATGCATGTGTCAGATGTCAAACTTTGCAACAAACTGATTCATTACTGATTCAATGGACTCCTAACATGGGTGGGCCCTGCTGGTGGAAAGTAACTAAGTACATGTACTCAAGTACTGTACATTTTTGAGGTACTTCATGGCTTTTCTTAATCTTGAGTATGGGCATGTCCAATTTATTTGACAGCGTTAGATTTTAGATTAACCCAAAACACATGTTCACCAATTAAACCCACTTTGACTATTCAAAAGTAGTCCATCTATACAAGCTCACAAAGCAACCTGTTGTGAGCTTGTAGATCTGCTTTTCACTTTAAAAAAAATGAACTATAGGACATTCTGCATGTACAGCATAATGAGCACCTTTACATTTGGTTGATGCCAATATTTTATATTTTAAGTAAATGTTTGAATACACAACTTTTACTTGACTAATTAGTGAATATTTCTACATACGTTAGCCAATATAGCAGATGTACAAGCTCCAGGCCACAATCAGTATAGAAACAAGTCGGAGCCAGTTGAGTCTAGAGATCAGTGCGTCTGAGCACGAAAACAGCATGGTTGTTTTTCACCACCTGTGCGCAACCTAACACACACACACAAACACACACGCACATATTAACTGTATATATGTTGATTTCGGCTGTGCCAGTACAGTACAGTACAGTACAGTACAGTACAGTACAGTACAGTACAGTACAGTACAGTAGAGGGACCCCCACACGGTAACTCTGTCATATCTCAACTGTTTCGGACACGGGGCGGCTCGCCGGAATCGGGCCGGCACCCTGGGTGCGTTCCTGTGGGTCTAGACCCCCCCCCCCCCGGGGACCCCCACACTTGCACCACTTACTTCACATGGGTGTGATTTTTACACATCATTAGAATGTTCTTCATTTGATCAGAAGACCCATACTGAATGTCAGTTTCCAGCTTTTCTTCAGAATATTTATGACACTCATTTACTATGACACTATGTGACACATTAGGAGTTCACTAGTACTAGTGAACTCCTGCGCAACACGGTGACACAGCGCAACACGCTGTCAGGCTGGATTACCAGCCTATAGGTGCCTGGACCGTTAGGCCAGCCCAGGCCACTCACACACTTCTTAAGGTGGTGAATAATAGGCAAATGATAATCAACTTATATTTTATTTGGAGCCTTTCTACTGAAACAGTCAGTATAGGTCACCAGGTCATTTAGTCTATAGTGCACTGTTCCATGGGGAAAAAATATATATCTATATAAACTAGAAAAGGTGCTCCTTGCAGCACAGGTCTCCGCCAGGTCCAAGGGGCTGGCCGTCAGGGGCGGGGGTTGGAGATGTGAGTCGTGTGACTGTCAGATAATCACGTTACAATCACACAGCGTTACCGGTGCACAGTCACAACACAGACCTTTACTTTGTTTGCAAGCTCATTCAAAGCATTATCTCAGGGTGCTGCAAAGGTATAGATCTACATCCTGTCGGTTTACGTAAATAAATCTAGTGTTGACTAATCATTACAAGTGGCTGTTTTTGTTAAGAGGAAGCCTGTATGGGTTGTAGTAGCAAACTGCCATGACAGTTTGTTCTGATGGCGGCTGTAGTCTAAAGATTAGTACACAAGAAGAAGTGCTGGTGGTGGTGGATTATACACACGCTTTTGGCCAAAGTTCATATACTACGATATGAAAAGTTGAAAACCATGCGTATTTGACGTAAACAATGGAAGTACGTTAAACATGGAACCTCCGCAGCGGCATTAGGTATACTTAGTATAAGTCTCACGCTGGTAAAATCATCATCAAAAACAGCTACCCAAAAATACATTAACAGGTATAGGCTACAGTACAGTACTGTTACTGTCACAGTCACTGCCTGCAAGTATATGTACTTGGATGTACTTGAAACTTTGTTTGTGCCATTTCTTCGAAACATTTTAGTTCATTAGTTGAAGTGGGTCCACCGTGCACTGTATAGCCTACGTGGTGCTGAACTCTTATAACTCTCAGACTGAATTTGTGTGAGAGAAAACTCTACATATAAGAGTAATATCAAAGAATTTGTCTGCCCATTAAAAGCTATAATATGCCGCGGTGAAACATTTGTGGCCCGAGGTTCTGCTCAGTTTCGCTGTGATCAAGCCAATTATTGGTGTCTGAGATTAGCTGGCCACAGACAGACAGACGGACACAGACGGAGACAGACAGACAGACAGACAGACAGACAGACAGACAGACAGACAGACAGACAGACAGACAGACAGACAGACAGACAGACAGACAGATCTCCATTAGGCCTATACATGACTGCATGTGTGTATGGTCAGGGACCACGTGCAATACCTTCACGGACCACCAGTGGTCCACCGACCACATGTTGAAAAGCCCTGGTCTAGATACAGAGGGATTTAAGTCGAGGTTAAGTAACAAATTGGGGGGCGCCTCTTCCAGCTTATCATGGGTGGGCCGATGGTGGACCCTCTCCTCCAGACCTCCACACACACACACACACAGTCACACAGCTGTATGATCTCACCCGTAACCTCGGCTAACTCCCAAACAAACCCTGCATGTTTACACGTCCTCGTCCACCCCAAATGACAAGCTTCTCCGGCCTTTCATGTGCAATTTGTGCCGTGAAAGTGGGGATCAGACCTCTCGGTGTCAGAGAGAGTGGGAGCGCTCTCTCACGACCGAGTATGAAGTCAGGCTAACTAATAACTATAAGCATGATCGCTGTTTCCGTGCGGAAACCTCTCATCTCCATGTTTGAACCCATTTTGGCCTGACATCGAAATTTTTAAAAATGTCTTCTAGATCCTGACAGTTTTCTGAAAAACCTTATGTTTCTGTATCAGAGGTGCTCCATATTTGAATGCCACAGACGAATAACAGTCTAAGTCCACAGTCCACACTATTGATCCATAATGTATAAATGATAGATAAGGGTTCAGGACAACGAGGCCTTTTCGTGGAGGGGTCAGAATGAAATTTGGACTTAGACTGTTTTTCGTCTGTGGTACTTTCATGTCAAGGACCCCAAAAATTATATGTAATATGCCTCCGCCCCCCATCTGAAAAGATGTTGTTCCAGGGACCTCCCCAGAAGCAAAGATTTGAGTGAAAATGTTCACTCTGTAATAATATATATTCAAAGATTTGAGGCACATTTTTACGATTTTTCAAAAATAGCAGACCTACAAGATCGTAGCGTGGCACTCGGTGCCGCGCTACGAGCTTGTAGATCTGCTATTTTTCAACAGCTAAAGTATAACATCGACTTCCTAGACGAGGTATCGGAAGCAGCAGATCCATGAGCTCGAAGCGCTATGTCGACGCTTTTGAATTCGAAATCCTGAAAAAAACAGTTTTTTGGGACATGTGAGGTTTCCGGCTGACAGAGACGATATTTACTCAAGTATATACTCCACTTATTAGGCTACCATTTGGAGGTAGCCTGTGTTTGCTTTACTTGAGTTTACTTCCATTTTGGTTCCCACACTTAAATCATCCTTGCACTCCACTACATCTCAGAGGCAAAATATTGTAGCCTATGTACTTTTTACTCCACTACAATTATTTGACGGCTTTACTTAGCATATACTTGCAGACTTACGATTATGAATGCAAAACCGAAGCCTTAGAAGCTGCACCATGTGTTATGAGTTGCCCATGTCTGTGTACTCCAACTTGAGATACAGTGTACTTGATATGTATTGTGTACTGCCTGTACTGTAGCATACTTTATAGATAGGCTACGAGAGACATCTTGGCGGCAGCAAGGTCAGCCTTGCTGCAGTAGGCACGTTCTTCTGTCTCATATCTTATTGTCACGTCATTATGATCCAGCACTATATATGTTTCCTGTTTGTGTAATAAACTTTGTGAACCTTAGCGTGATACTGTCTCGTGTCCGTTAATTTGTTCTCCCGGATACCCGCCGCCGCAGTCGCCGTACCAAAGGAATACTTCAACTGGATTGTCACACACCACCCAGCCTGCACACACTACCTGTCTGTCAGAACCAGACGAGGGTCCAGTACTTAGAGATTACAACACCATGTACAGTAACTTTCCTCCTCTACCCTGGATTTGAACCCCGGGTTTCCAAGTGCTGACATTTTCACCACTGAGCTACAGTAGTATAGAGCCTGCCTGCTTGCTCAGGGGAGAAATTGAATCTTGACCATCAGGTCAAAATGTGTCAGATCCATGTGTCTATAGGTGAGACCTGATGACCTTTGACACGATCTAAATGTCTCAACAGAAGAGCAGGAAGACCAACATAAGTATGACGACCCCAAATGTATAAGTTATATTTTATTAGCTAACATACTGTATACTGTACACTACCATACAGTACATATTGCACAAAAATACATTTTATCCCCTTCCAAAGTTGCATGATAGTACCGCTTTAATTTGTTGTTGGCTGTTGTTGACTAGCTGATCCAAATGTGAGGCGATGTATTGGCTGGGGGAAAAAAGCGTGTCAAACTGTGTACTTTTACTTTTGGTACATTTTGGTGCCAATACTTTTGCACGTTTACTCGACTTGAATACATTAAATTAAGTGACAAGAATAAATGTCACTGGATCCGCTGAATGATGATGCCGCACTCCAGCCAAAACATTTTTAATGCTATAATGACATGCTATCTAGAAACTGGTGAATTATCAAACCACCCACGCGGACAGATGAAACGCATACTCAGAGGTGAAGATGTGACATGTAACCCTAGATTTCACCCGGACGATTATATTTTTGTAATTTTCATAATGTTGCTGATGTCTGAGGTGGGCGGGTCTTTCAGTACCTTCATGATGCTCAGTGACATCATAATGTTGCTGATGTCTGAGGTGGGCGGGTCTTTCAGTACCTTCATGATGCTCAGTGACATCATAATGTTGCTGATGTCTGAGGTGGGCGGGTCTTTCAGTACCTTCATGATGCTCAGTGACATCATAATGTTGCTGATGTCTGAGGTGGGCGGGTCTTTCAGTACCTTCATGATGCTCAGTGACATCATAATGTTGCTGATGTCTGAGGTGGGCGGGTCTTTCAGTACCTTCATGATGCTCAGTGACATCATAATGTTGCTGATGTCTGAGGTGGGCGGGTCTTTCAGTACCTTCATGATGCTCAGTGACATCATAATGTTGCTGATGTCTGAGGTGGGCGGGTCTTTCAGTACCTTCATGATGCTCAGTGACATCATAATGTTGCTGATGTCTGAGGTGGGCGGGTCTTTCAGTACCTTCATGATGCTCAGTGACATCATAATGTTGCTGATGTCTGAGGTGGGCGGGTCTTTCAGTACCTTCATGATGCTCAGTGACATATAGAAGGTAGGTTCATTTCCCTGCAGACATCCCTGTTTTTCTCTATAGGCAGGTTTTCGGGCGAACTTCACCCGTGTTTAGTGAGAGTGTGATAGAGAAAATTCCCATGCACCCACAATAGACCCCCCCCCCCTCCTCCCATGATATCTATTATTTTCCGTTTCTTTGGTGAAAAGTCATGATGAAATATTAAATAAGAATACCTCAATTTTGCCATGTATTGCTGGATTTATTTATTTGTTTGTTTGTTCATTTATTTAGCCCACAAAGCTTGTATATTGGCTGACTGACAGAGAGCAACTGTTGCTTACAGCGGGCAGCGGTGGCCGAACGGTTTGCGGAGCGATCTTGTTATCGGAAGGTCGCCAGTTCGAATCCCCGGACCAGCACGTTCAAATTACCACCGCTGAAGTGCCCTTGAGCAAGGCATTGAACCCCTACCATGAAATGTTCTATGAGCAGGGTCTGGCTGTAAACAAGCATCTCGAGCTTAGTCCATTCACCCTGGGTAAACAATGAACTTTGCTTTGCTTTGCTTTGCTTTGCTTTGCTTTGCTGGCTGGACAGGAACACATACAGTAGGAAGAAAACTCGTCAGTTTTTTAACAAGGTCACATGTGTCTTGTTCGGAGAACTATAAGTATCAGAACCTGGGTGTTGGATTCTCTTTGTTCCAGGATGGATATTTAGTGTAGATAGTACTTCCTGAAAGAGCATACAACAACTTCCCGGTGAGCAGCTCCATTGAAATGAATTGGTGAGGGCGGGGACGTCCGTTCTCTAGATATAATGTTATAACTACAGCTGTAGTTCTTCCAGGATCCTTTTCTTATTTTTCTCAATTTCTTATTTGCTCTTTTTACAGTGTTTGAAATGTACTTTGGGGATGCACGATTAATCGGTAGCGTAATCGATATCGGCCATAAAAATGCCATATCGGTATCGGAACGGTCTCAAAATAATTGGTTTTCATATTTATTTTTCGTCATTGATTTTCTTCTTACTTAGTGGTCCTGTTGCTGTTGTCATGGCTGTCAGTTCCCATCTGATGTTGTGTGGGAGTCCTGAGCGCTCCTGGCCGTACTGAATGACCGCTAGCTTGCATAATGTCTTCAGACTATAGGTCTTAAGAACAAGATCTGGAAGACATACTTTCCAAAGAGGATTACACAATCTCCCACCACGCAAGAGAACGTTGTGTCAATAATATATTTAGTCTTAGTCATCGTAGCTTAGTTTTCATTTAGTTTTCGTCAGTGAAAAAAGGTAGTCGACGGACATTTTTCATCTTAGTTTTAGTCGACAAAATCAACACTGGTCTTCTACCACTAATGAGAGGATATAGGCCAGCCCAGCCCAGCTCGCTCCAATCACTGAAGCACACCTGGTGCTAATCTGCCTGTGGTGCACGGCGCCCACAGAATCATTTTCAAGTCATCAGTGCAGGCCAGAACATCAGGTGCAAATCATCAGCAAAAAAAATAAAAATAGATCTAGAAAGAGGATATGAAATAGTAGCCTGGCTAATAAGCCAGACTCAAATCACACTGTCGTGTGGTATTTGAGTCTGGAGATGCTGTGTATGGATCTTGTTTCCCGGGGGGCGGGTTCAAACATTTTCTCTTTGAGGCAATTGGTCAGAGCTACTGTCAGTCACTCAAGCATTGAATGTCACTGTACCAAAGCCCGCCCATATTGCATACCGTGTCCCGATTGGCCACACCAGTTCTCTGGTGTAGGAAATGGGCGTACAATTGAGCCTCTCCAGACCGTAATCCGCCGGCAGGCAATTTATTTTTTGCCAACGGCTGATTCGGTCTGGCTTATTAGCCAGGCTAATGAAATAGAGCCATTGTTGTCTCAAAGACGTATTTAACTTCCCTGACACCTGCAAGCCTGCGTGTGATGAAGTGACGACAACGTGGATTCTTGCATTGGTTCTATGGTAGAAATGTGTTCTTTGGTGTGTGGAGGAGAAAGCACAACTGGGTCAGAGTGACCTAATAAAAGCCACCATTGTCTCTGTCATCTATTGGTTTGGTTGCATGTCTTTGGGGGGGGGGGGGGGGGGGGGCCAAATAATTGGGGGCCCAAATAATTAGCTTATAATTAGCTTAATGTTGCAACATTGTTTTCTCCCTCAACAGTAAACAAACCAACATACAATGTATACAGGGTATATCTGCACATTTCTATAAAGTAACAATTTAAGGACTTTTAATAGTCTATAGTTGTAATTTAAATACATCCCATATATACAAATATTGAAATAAAATAAAACAAGACTCTTACTACGTCAAAAGTAATCAACCAACTATAGCCTATACTATAAAACATTTTCAAACTTCGTCCAAATTGTGACCAGCTAGATGAGAAGGAAGCAAACATTCAGATCTACTATCACGCTCACCACGCCCATGCATATGTGAACTTGTAGATCAGCTATATTTCCACCATATGTATCCGTGGAACAGAGTCAAACTAATGCCTCGACTCATACAATTCCAAGTGCTTGTGCTTGCCGTGTGTTGGGGGGGGGGGGGGGGGGGGGCACGGTCCACCGTTCAAATATGATTTTATTTTGGGGGGGGGGTTTGCGGCCTGAAAAGGTTGAGAACCACTGACCTAAGCAACTATTGTCTGTCCTGTGCATCTATCGGATTCTGTTGCATGTCTTTGTGTTTTCACAATAGCCGAGTCATCATTAGACAAGACATCTGCCTCCACTAATCATTAGTGATCTAAAACATCCCCCCCCCCAACCACACACACACACACACGCACACACGCACGCACGCGCACACACACACACTTCAATGCATTGCTGAGCGCTCACTGTTGTGACATAAGGCTGACCTTCCTCTTCTTTTACAGTGGAGGAGGACCCTAAAAGGGGGGGGGGGGGGGGGGGGGGGGGGTGCAGGGAATGCTGATTGCAAAGAAAGAAGTGATTGACCTTTTCAACCGTAAACCTTGTGATCTGGAGTGTGTTAGTGTCAGTGCATTGTCACTGTCGTCTTCAATCAAACAGGTCAGCACTGCAGGCCCCTTTTCCATCAGAAGCTTTCACGGAGCCGGCGGCCATTTTGTTCGTTCCATTTCAGATTCCGAATTCCCCAACTTTCAGGGTTCTCAACCAGTTCATTCTCAGTGGAAACACTCTGAACTGGTTCAATATTATTAGGTGGGAAAAAATAAGTGAACCGGTTCAACCCCGGTGGAAGAGTGGCCGTAGTGTAAGTCACAAAAACAGCAGATGTAGGCTACAAGCTGGCATATATAGCGCGGCACAGAGTGACCACCGTTGAGGCATTACCTTTACCGCCTACAACCCTACATAAATGATTTGCAGGCCGCGGCCATCTTGCCATCAGAGTTTGGAAGCACTCGTTTTCAGTGAAGCAACGTCCCGCTGCCTCCTGCATTATGTGCAAATTCAAAACAGGTGGTACGCAGGGCAGTTGAGTGACATCTAACAAGCACTTCCAAACTGAAAAAAAAATCACCTGCAAGGATAGAAAGTAACTCATAGCATGTCTACAGTGGATTTGTATTAACTTTGAGGATAGAAAGAGAATAATTCAAGCTTTTCGTACAGCTGCAATGTTGGTGAGTTTGATGTTGTGTAATACAATCAGATAGGACTATTCTGTTTGGATGAATGGGCTGCCAATTGGAAGTTGCACCTTGTTAGCACCTTGCCAGTAACTTATATGGTAAGATGGCCGCGGACTGCATATACAATTTACAATTTAGGCATTTAGCAGATGCTCTTAATCCAGAGCGATTTACAATAAGCAAGAACAAAAAGCATGGCAATACATCACATAGGCATACATAAAAAGTAGTTATCATGAAACATGCGTAAGCTGATAACGTAACAGTGGAATATCTATATAATGAAACTATACATACTGTATATACTATGAAGTGCTATGACTACATAAAATGCAATTCTAGTGCTGTCTACGTAACATGCTATAAGTCATTAAAATGCTATCTAAGTCTACATAAAGTGCTATCTAAGGGGCATGGCATATGGCCCTCTCCATTTTTTTTTACCATCTACACAAATTACCAAGTTGGTAGATCTGCTATTTTCTCCCGAATATCCCCGCCAGAATAGAGACGCTCGGGTTCATGTGGTTAATTAATTTCTAATTCACTCTGAGAATTAATTCGAGGGGAAATTGACTTGTGAGAGAGCATGTTGTGTTTGTGTGTCCTCTATTCTCCAGACTAGAGACATGTTGTGTTTGTGTGTCCTCTATTCTCCAGACTAGAGAGCATGTTGTGTTTGTGTGTCCTCTATTCTCCAGACTAGAGAGCATGTTGTGTTTGTGTGTCCTCTATTCTCCAGACTAGAGAGCATGTTGTGTTTGTGTGTCCTCTATTCTCCAGACTAGAGAGCATGTTGTGTTTGTGTGTCCTCTATTCTCCAGACTAGAGACATGTTGTGTTTGTGTGTCCTCTATTCTCCAGACTAGAGAGCATGTTGTGTTTGTGTGTCCTCTATTCTCCAGACTAGAGAGCATGTTGTGTTTGTGTGTCCTCTATTCTCCAGACTAGAGAGCATGTTGTGTTTGTGTGTCCTCTATTCTCCAGACTAGAGACATGTTGTGTTTGTGTGTCCTCTATTCTCCAGACTAGAGAGCATGTTGTGTTTGTGTGTCCTCTATTCTCCAGACTAGAGAGCATGTTGTGTTTGTGTGTCCTCTATTCTCCAGACTAGAGAGCATGTTGTGTTTGTGTGTCCTCTATTCTCCAGACTAGAGAGCATGTTGTGTTTGTGTGTCCGCTATTCTCCAGACTAGAGAGCATGTTGTGTTTGTGTGTCCTCTATTCTCCAGACTAGAGACATGTTGTGTTTGTGTGTCCTCTATTCTCCAGACTAGAGAGCATGTTGTGTTTGTGTCCTTTATTCTCCAGACTAGAGAGCATGTTGTGTTTGTGTGTCCTCTATTCTCCAGACTAGAGAGCATGTTGTGTTTGTGTGTCCTCTATTCTCCAGACTAGAGAGCATGTTGTGTTTGTGTGTCCTCTATTCTCCAGACTAGAGAGCATGTTGTGTTTGTGTGTCCTCTATTCTCCAGACTAGAGACATGTTGTGTTTGTGTGTCCTCTATTCTCCAGACTAGAGACATGTTGTGTTTGTGTGTCCTCTATTCTCCAGACTAGAGAGCATGTTGTGTTTGTGTGTCCTCTATTCTCCAGACTAGAGACATGTTGTGTTTGTGTGTCCTCTATTCTCCAGACTAGAGACATGTTGTGTTTGTGTGTCCTCTATTCTCCAGACTAGAGAGCATGTTGTGTTTGTGTGTCCTCTATTCTCCAGACTAGAGAGCATGTTGTGTTTGTGTGTCCTCTATTCTCCAGACTAGAGAGCATGTTGTGTTTGTGTGTCCTCTATTCTCCAGACTAGAGACATGTTGTGTTTGTGTGTCCTCTATTCTCCAGACTAGAGACATGTTGTGTTTGTGTGTCCTCTATTCTCCAGACTAGAGAGCATGTTGTGTTTGTGTGTCCTCTATTCTCCAGACTAGAGAGCATGTTGTGTTTGTGTGTCCTCTATTCTCCAGACTAGAGACATGTTGTGTTTGTGTGTCCTCTATTCTCCAGACTAGAGACATGTTGTGTTTGTGTGTCCTCTATTCTCCAGACTAGAGACATGTTGTGTTTGTGTGTCCTCTATTCTCCAGACTAGAGAGCATGTTGTGTTTGTGTGTCCTCTATTCTCCAGACTAGAGAGCATGTTGTGTTTGTGTGTCCTCTATTCTCCAGACTAGAGAGCATGTTGTGTTTGTGTGTCCTCTATTCTCCAGACTAGAGACATGTTGTGTTTGTGTGTCCTCTATTCTCCAGACTAGAGACATGTTGTGTTTGTGTGTCCTCTATTCTCCAGACTAGAGAGCATGTTGTGTTTGTGTGTCCTCTATTCTCCAGACTAGAGAGCATGTTGTGTTTGTGTGTCCTCTATTCTCCAGACTAGAGAGCATGTTGTGTTTGTGTGTCCTCTATTCTCCAGACTAGAGACATGTTGTGTTTGTGTGTCCTCTATTCTCCAGACTAGAGAGCATGTTGTGTTTGTGTGTCCTCCATTCTCCAGACTAGAGAGCATGTTGTGTTTGTGTGTCCTCTATTCTCCAGACTAGAGAGCATGTTGTGTTTGTGTGTCCTCTATTCTCCAGACTAGAGAGCATGTTGTGTTTGTGTGTCCTCTATTCTCCAGACTAGAGAGCATGTTGTGTTTGTGTGTCCTCCATTCTCCAGACTAGAGAGCATGTTGTGTTTGTGTGTCCTCTATTCTCCAGACTAGAGACATGTTGTGTTTGTGTGTCCTCTATTCTCCAGACTAGAGAGCATGTTGTGTTTGTGTGTCCTCCATTCTCCAGACTAGAGAGCATGTTGTGTTTGTGTGTCCTCTATTCTCCAGACTAGAGACATGTTGTGTTTGTGTGTCCTCTATTCTCCAGACTAGAGAGCATGTTGTGTTTGTGTGTCCTCTATTCTCCAGACTAGAGAGCATGTTGTGTTTGTGTGTCCTCTATTCTCCAGACTAGAGACATGTTGTGTTTGTGTGTCCTCTATTCTCCAGACTAGAGAGCATGTTGTGTTTGTGTGTCCTCTATTCTCCAGACTAGAGAGCATGTTGTGTTTGTGTGTCCTCTATTCTCCAGACTAGAGACATGTTGTGTTTGTGTGTCCTCTATTCTCCAGACTAGAGACATGTTGTGTTTGTGTGTCCTCTATTCTCCAGACTAGAGAGCATGTTGTGTTTGTGTGTCCTCTATTCTCCAGACTAGAGACATGTTGTGTTTGTGTGTCCTCTATTCTCCAGACTAGAGAGCATGTTGTGTTTGTGTGTCCTCTATTCTCCAGACTAGAGAGCATGTTGTGTTTGTGTGTCCTCCATTCTCCAGACTAGAGAGCATGTTGTGTTTGTGTGTCCTCTATTCTCCAGACTAGAGACATGTTGTGTTTGTGTGTCCTCTATTCTCCAGACTAGAGAGCATGTTGTGTTTGTGTGTCCTCCATTCTCCAGACTAGAGAGCATGTTGTGTTTGTGTGTCCTCTATTCTCCAGACTAGAGACATGTTGTGTTTGTGTGTCCTCTATTCTCCAGACTAGAGAGCATGTTGTGTTTGTGTGTCCTCTATTCTCCAGACTAGAGAGCATGTTGTGTTTGTGTGTCCTCTATTCTCCAGACTAGAGAGCATGTTGTGTTTGTGTGTCCTCTATTCTCCAGACTAGAGAGCATGTTGTGTTTGTGTGTCCTCTATTCTCCAGACTAGAGAGCATGTTGTGTTTGTGTGTCCTCTATTCTCCAGACTAGAGACATGTTGTGTTTGTGTGTCCTCTATTCTCCAGACTAGAGAGCATGTTGTGTTTGTGTGTCCTCTATTCTCCAGACTAGAGAGCATGTTGTGTTTGTGTGTCCTCTATTCTCCAGACTAGAGACATGTTGTGTTTGTGTGTCCTCTAGTCTCCAGACTAGAGACATGTTGTGTTTGTGTGTCCTCTATTCTCCAGACTAGAGAGCATGTTGTGTTTGTGTGTCCTCTATTCTCCAGACTAGAGACATGTTGTGTTTGTGTGTCCTCTATTCTCCAGACTAGAGACATGTTGTGTTTGTGTGTCCTCTATTCTCCAGACTAGAGAGCATGTTGTGTTTGTGTGTCCTCTATTCTCCAGACTAGAGACATGTTGTGTTTGTGTGTCCTCTATTCTCCAGACTAGAGAGCATGTTGTGTTTGTGTGTCCTCTATTCTCCAGACTAGAGAGCATGTTGTGTTTGTGTGTCCTCCATTCTCCAGACTAGAGAGCATGTTGTGTTTGTGTGTCCTCTATTCTCCAGACTAGAGACATGTTGTGTTTGTGTGTCCTCTATTCTCCAGACTAGAGAGCATGTTGTGTTTGTGTGTCCTCCATTCTCCAGACTAGAGAGCATGTTGTGTTTGTGTGTCCTCTATTCTCCAGACTAGAGACATGTTGTGTTTGTGTGTCCTCTATTCTCCAGACTAGAGAGCATGTTGTGTTTGTGTGTCCTCTATTCTCCAGACTAGAGAGCATGTTGTGTTTGTGTGTCCTCTATTCTCCAGACTAGAGAGCATGTTGTGTTTGTGTGTCCTCTATTCTCCAGACTAGAGAGCATGTTGTGTTTGTGTGTCCTCTATTCTCCAGACTAGAGAGCATGTTGTGTTTGTGTGTCCTCTATTCTCCAGACTAGAGACATGTTGTGTTTGTGTGTCCTCTATTCTCCAGACTAGAGAGCATGTTGTGTTTGTGTGTCCTCTATTCTCCAGACTAGAGAGCATGTTGTGTTTGTGTGTCCTCTATTCTCCAGACTAGAGACATGTTGTGTTTGTGTGTCCTCTAGTCTCCAGACTAGAGACATGTTGTGTTTGTGTGTCCTCTATTCTCCAGACTAGAGAGCATGTTGTGTTTGTGTGTCCTCTATTCTCCAGACTAGAGAGCATGTTGTGTTTGTGTGTCCTCTATTCTCCAGACTAGAGAGCAAAACAAGCAAATAAGCAAAGCAGTCTCTCTCTCCAGTGGCGTGCACAGATAGACACTAGGGGGTGCTAGAGCACCCCCTGCCCTTTTGGCAATGTGCCCTTTTGGAAAAAAAAGGGAAAAAAACCTTTTTTTTTTTTTTGGTTTTTCGAAAATAGCAGACCTACAAGCTCATAGCGCGCCACTCGGTGGCGCGCTATGAGCTTGTAGATCTGCTATTTTTCAATAGCTAAAGCATAACATAATGCTAACACCAAAAGGGGTTCCCGCCCAAAATGGATTAAGGCAACCGGCCGGTTCCACGCGCTGCACAAGGTGCCCTTTTTTAACTTGAGCACCTGCCCCTCTAAATGTCTGTGCACGCCACTGTCTCTCTCTCTTGCTTCTTCTTCCCCCAGGTCTGAACTTACAGTATAATCGCTTCGAAATACCACTTCCTCCTCAGTGGCTGCCTGGCTGGCAGCCACGTGTTTTTTATGAAGGCACTTCCACCAAACTGGGCTTTTACTTTAAGAGGTGTCGGGAGTAAAGATGTGGAAGAAAATTGCCCTGGCAGTGCGATAACGGTATATAGCCTCAAAGTGGGTCTGCGCCGCGGCTCACAACCGATTTCCTTTCAAGGACCCCCGCGGGAATTGGTGTGTTTTGTGTCCGCGGACCGCCAAGGACCCACGCAAGAGATGATTTGTGTTAAAGAACTTTCACAATTATTCAAATGTTTTCATAATTGTCCACGTTTCTTTGAGTGGTGCAAACCACTCCAACAACTGGCTTTGTTAGTACCCGTGTGTGTTTGTGCCTGTACGGGTGAGCATGGTTGCTACGGTTAGTATGTCACTGACAAGTGACACTGTTGAGACTGAATTCATGCGGAGAGTACTTATGACACAGATGCTTTCCTGGTTCTAATGTACAGTAACTATAACAATAAATGTGTAGTTTCACCACTCAGTTCACACGGGTGTGATTTTTTTTTATGTTTTTTGAAAATAGCTGACCTTCACAAGCTCACAATGACGCGTTGTGAGCATTGAGGGCTATAGAGCGTCGCAGTCCCGCCTCCTACCCTGGACCAGGAAATGAAACCCAATGCATTATTCTCATAGACATTTCTTAAAGTATTTATTTAAAGACGGTTACGCCGCGGACAAAGCCAACTCCAGTCGTGACAACTCATGACAACACAAACAATATTTTGGACCAAACAAATAATTACAAAGAAGAAAAACAACAAAAAAAGTGTTGTAACCTGCCGTTTTTTTCTTCTTTCTAATTATTTGTTTGGTCCAAAATATTGTTTGTGTTGTCATGAGTTGTCACGACTCGAGTTGGCTTTGTCCGCGGCGTAACCATCTTTAAATAAATACTTTAAGAAATGTCTATGAGAATAATGCATTGGGTTTCATTTCCTGGTCCAGGGTAGGAGGCGGGACTGCGACGCTCTATATAGCCTATATTTTAGGATAGCCATGGTAATAATGAGAATAGTTCAATTATTTTTGAGGGGCGGTATAGCCCCTCCTATATGTCCAGCTTTTGGTGTATGTGCTAACACAAACTTTGTCCTATACACAAACATTAAATCCCATTGACAATGAATGGACAATTTTGAGTGTTTGTGTAAACACAAACATTGAAGACGAAGGCGAGGACGCAGATTCTGATTGGCCAGAATGAGATGATGTATGATGATAAGTTCGCACCTCACTTCACACAGGGTGTGATTTTTGATTCTATATTGACTAATTTATAGCTGCATGGGGGGGACCACCTGGAACCTCCTCAAGGACCCTCACTTTGAGAAGCAGTGCCATATAGCGGTACGTATATAGCCTATAATAAGTGGGTCACAGAGCGGTCTGTCCGTTCACACAGCGGGCTTTCATAACATCAATCTGACCATGACCTCAATACCTGACATGTGAGAGAGTGACCCACACTACAGGTGAATACCCGCGGGCGCGTGGTGAGGAAAAAGTACTTTTTACTTAAGTAAAAGTATCAATACGGCAATGTAGAAAATACTCTGTTACAAGTAAAAGTCCGGGAATTCAAAATGTACTTAAAGTACGACAGTATTGGCATCAGAATGTACTTAAAGTACCAAAAGGTGGAATGTATATACCCGTTGTGCAGAAGGTCCCGTTTCGCAGGTTTTCGAAATGTATAAAAAATCTTTTGAAAATAGCAGATCTATACCGTATTGTCACGAATATATTAAAGACAACTCTGATTATAAGACGACCCCCCATTTTTCAAGACTCATTTGTGGAAAAAGAACATTGGATGTCAAATAGTCTAGTCCCTGATTATAATACGACCCCATGTTTTTAGGATATTTCCATTGGAAAAAAAGTAGTCTTATTTTTCAGGCCCAATATGTGAGCTTGTAGATCGGCTATTTTCAAATGGCCGAAATGCATATAGGGCTGAAGTGGTTAATGCATGTTTAGTAATAAGAATACAAATCTACAAAGTAACTACTAGCTAAAGTTTTCAAATAAATGTAGTGGAGTAAAAGTACAATATTTGCCTCTGAGAGTAGATGTAAAAGTACGGGAAATTGGAAATAAAATGTACCTTAACCCTTCAGGACGGGAACCCCTTTTGGTGTTTTAAGCATTATGTTATACTTTAGCTATTGAAAAATAGCAGATCTACAAGCTCATAGCGTGGCACCGAGTGCCGCGCTACGAGTTTGTAGATCTGCTATTTTTTTGCGAAAGTTTTTTTTTTTTTTCATGTTTTTTTTTTTGTGGCTTTCACCTTTATTTTATATATTTTATGGAGGGACAGACAGTAGGCTGACATGAAATGGGGAGAGAGATGGGGGGGGAAGACATGCAGTAAAGGCCGTCGGGATCGGCAGTCGAACCCGCGGCACACTGCCAGACTGGATTACCAGCCAAGGTGCCTGGACCACTGAGCCATGGCCCAGGCCAGAGCGAACGTTTTTAACTCAAATCTTTGCTTCTGCATGGGGGGGTTCCTGGAACAACATATTTTCAGATGGGGCCGGTCCACGGCCAAATACAGATAATTCTGGGGGTCCTTGACATGAAAAAAGTTGAGTACCACTGACATAGAAACATAGATTTAGAAGCACTTTTCTTTTATAGAATCGGCCTCAGGTCTAAATGGGTACAGTACTTGAGTAAATGTACTCAGTTACTTTCCACCACTATACAGTAGAGGTCAATAATACCCATGGGGTCACTGCTACCTTCAGCAACACATTACACTGTGTGTTACCTCCCTGTTACATCAGCATGTTGGATACACTGCTTTTCAACTTTTAACTTTAACCGAAATAATTAGAGCTCTATATTTTGATAGCAACCATTGCTATAGAAGAGCGTTCCTCCCCGTCCGTCTCTCCAGAATCCTTAAAACAGAAAATGCAATTCCTTCAATCGAGAGAGAGAGAGAGAACTCATACTGGAATAACAGGATACAGGACAGAACAGCTGAAATTGGAAGTGGAAATAGGGAGGCAGCCAAAGTCGTCTGCAGACACAAAATTGCAGCTGGGAACACTATAAAATTGAAGCCGATAACTAGGAGGTATATACTCTCAGTCTCTCACAGTCTCCTGACTGGATGGATGGAATTGGCAACCCACCAGAAAATATATTTTTCTGTTCATTAAAGAGCTTAGTGGCCTTGTGGCTACAGTAGCGCGTCTGTCCTGAGATTGGGAGGACGGTGGGGTTCAACTCCCCGGAGTTCGGGTCATAGCGGCCGGTGCCCCGGGGCGATCGAGCATCGAGCAGACACGCGCAATTAAAATGGCCAACTATAATATCTGGTGCACTTCTCCTTCATGAGATTCAAACTCCCTTTTTTCGGAGGAAATGTCTTGACCTCCGAAAGTAAGTGTACCAGATATATAAGACAATAAAAACGGGAGCTAATAGCTCCCTGCTTTGGGAGTCAGTATTATGAAGGGTTGGACTTGGGGGGGTTAAGTCCCTGCATAGATATGGGTGTACCTCACGACACAGGAGATATATAGGCTCCTGCCCTATGGGGGGGTGTACTTCTTCATGCTACAGAAACAGGAGATAGGCTCCTGCCCCATGGGCCGTTGGTTCCCAAGGCTACTTACTTTACTTAAAGAACTGGAGAGACAGGGCATGCAGGGTAGACCCCTGACTGACTGTTATTGAACAAACACTCCTAGCAACGATCGCTATCACAATGTAGACACACAGCTTTAACTGTTACAAAGAAATAAATAAAACATCTTTTTGATGTATTTAGCCACAACATACTACAGTATACTGAATAGGAGTTAGTGGTATACCTGTTAGCTGGTTTCTGATATACACTTTTCCTATATAGCCCTTATTAGTATTAGAAATCTGTCTGTCTGTCTGTCTGTCTGTCTGTCTGTCTGTCTGTCTGTCTGTCTGTCTGTCTGTCTGTCTGTCTGCCTGCCTGCCTGCCTGCCTGCCTGCCTGCCTGCCTGCCTGCCTGCCTGCCTGCGATGAACTTCTGCGGCAATCATTTGCCGCAAATAGCAAATCTACAAGCTCATGCACGATGCTTCACACCAACACGACGACGAGGGGCTGTGAGCTTGTAGATTGCCTATTCTCAGTTAAGGTTGGCGAACATGCGCTGCTCCGTGCTTGCGGTTATGGTTAGGGTTTGAGGTAGGTTGTCGTTGTCGGACCAATGACTGGAAGAAATATATGTGATATGAAGTGTAAGATTACAAAATCACAGTAATCCTTATTCCATCACTTTCAAGGGCTCTTGGAGAGAAATGAGACAGACTCCAGCCACTTTAGACTAGAGCACTGCAGAGGACGTGTGTGTGTGTGTGTGCGTGCGTGCGTGCGTGCGTGCGTGCGTGCGTGCGTGCGTGCGTGCGTGCGTGATTGGACATATAGGGTTGCGGCACAGAGGATGCGGTTGTATTATCCTGATTCCTGCTCATTACTGTACACAAATGTATTATAATAATTATATACAGTACATACATCTTCGTGTCTAAGAGCACAACATGCATTTTGAGAACACACACATTTTCTGCGTGCGTGCAAAGTGTGCACGCTGTGCGGCCCCCCCACACACAATCATTCTACAGTTGTTGTGGCCCCCGGACTAATCTAGTTGAATACCCCTGTTGTAGGGGTTAAAACAAAGTGGTTCCCAAAGTGGGGTCCGGGGACCCCCAGGGGTCCCTGAGGGAGTTCTAGGGGGTCCCCCAGCTAAATGATAGTTTGGAACCAAAAAGTAACTCTGAGAGTGTACATTTGAGTGTCCATTTGTACACTCACAGAGTTAAATTAACACTGATTTTACAATATCAATGGGCGTCCCAGAGATAGAAATGCCATTAAATGGGGCTCTGTAGACTAATATGCATGTCAAACTGGGCGTCCTTGAAATTAAACGGGGTGGGAATAACTGCTATAGAGCCGTAAAAAGGTTCCCTTATGGGGGTCTAAGGCATAGCTTTTCAATTGCGGGCTAATTGGTGTCAATTTGGGGGTCCTTGACGTGAAAAAGTTTGGGAACCACTGCTATATTACAAGACTATGTGCAGGAGACATAACACAGTTAGGAGCTGATTCTGCACCCGTCTCTAACCACCTGAAAAGAATCCAATTCAAATGGTTAAGAAAATACTAGAAAGCTCTAGGCCCAGTGGCGTGCACAGATAGACACTAGGGGGTGCTAGAGCACCCCCTGCCCTTTTGGCAATGTGCCCTTTCGAAAATAGCAGACCTACAAGCTCATAGCGCGCCACTCGGTGGCGCGCTATGAGCTTGTAGATCTGCTATTTTTCAATAGCTAAAGCATAACATAATGCTAACACCAAAAGGGGTTCCCGCCCAAAATGGATTAAGGCAACCGGCCGGTTCCACGCGCTGCACAAGGTGCCCTTTTTTAACTTGAGCACCTGCCCCTCTAAATGTCTGTGCACGCCACTGTCTAGGCCTACTTCATTGTGAATCCTCGTTTGACGAAGCCTCATGCAGTGTGAAACTTAAAGGATTTGACAGAGATTGGAAGCAATTTATTAACCCTGGAAGTCAGAGATGAATTTTTGCCTTAAATTATTCCACAGCGTTCAGCGCTGACGCCTCCAAGCACTACAATAACCACAGTTATATTGTTCTCCACTGTCTTTGTTATATTGGTGTTGTGGCTGTGCACACATATTTAAAACTGTATCTCTTTAGTATGGAGTTTGGTGCATGTGAATAGCATTAGTTTTTAGCACTGTAGGCTATCGTTTGTCGAAAAATCTCACTTTTGTTGTGTTCTTTTCGTAAATTAACGCTGTAGGCTACTTGATCAGCGTCGCTTGCACTAATAATAAATAATAATAATTGAGTACCACAGAAGAAAAACAGTCTAAGTCCAAATTTCATTCTGACCCCTCCACGAAAAGGCCTCGTTGTCCTAAACCCTTATCTATCATTTATACATTATGGATCAATAGTGTGGACTTAGACTGTTTTTCGTCTGTGGCATTCAATTGTAATAATAATAATGGATTGAATTTTTATAGGGCTTTTCTATGCACTATACGTGCTTTCCTCAAAGCGCTTTACAACGGTCCATTCATTCATCCATTCATCCATTCATTCATTCATCCATTCATTCATTCATTCATTCATCCATTCATTCATTCATCCATTCATTCATTCATCCATTCATTCATTCATTCATTCATCCATTCATTCATTCATCCATTCATCCATTCATTCATTCATCCATTCATTCATTCATTCATTCATCCATTCATCCATTCATTCATCCATTCATTCATTCATTCATCCATTCATTCATCCATTCATTCATCCATTCATTCATTCATCCATTCATTCATCCATTCATCCATTCATTCATTCATCCATCCATCCATTCATTCATCCATTCATTCATTCATTCATCCATTCATTCATCCATTCATTCATTCATCCATTCATTCATTCATCCATTCATTCATCCATTCATTCATTCATTCATTCATTGGTAGGTGTGTAACAGCCGTTGGCTGTTTTGTGATTAAGGAGTATATATGGAGCTGATGTTATCATCTCTGTCTATTAGTAGGCTGGTACTAGGTTAGGAGGAGTGCCTATTATGTTGCCTGGTACTGGTTGTTGCTTTTGTCCCCTGCAGGTGCTGAGCATTTGTGTCCCTAATGTGTTGCCGTCCTGAGGAGGGCCTGGCTTGGAGCCTGATCAGCCCTCTGATTGGTCCTGTGGCAGCTCAGGCCTCGCTTCCTGGACTATAAAGCTCACTCCATGTCTGGACTTCGGGGTGGGAACACTGCTGCGTGTGGTGTGGGAGCACACCGGCGTGTGGCCTTCCCTCCAGCCGTCCACTTATCTGTCATTCTGAGTGTCTTTACGTTTAGTGTTTGTTAGGTGTTAGTTGTAGCTTCATTTGTCTGTTTGTTAGAGTGTGTTTGTCCATCTGTTCATCCCCACTCTGCTATGTAAGTTACCCTGTTCGTCATTTCATTATGCACAAAGCCACTTTGTATTTATTTTGTGTATTAAAGCAGATACACTTCTATGAGCTGTATTGTTCTTTCACATGTTACGGGCAGTAAAACCCCTAGACTCTTATGGTTCGTAACAAGGTGAAGCGGAGAACAGTCGACGCCAGCAGCGTCCTCACTTCCCACATTCACACAGCACCAGCCGCATGGCAACCACCACTGGAGGCAACGTGGGGTTCAGTGTCTTGCCCTGCAGGCATGCAGGGACACATTAACACTGCACTGAAGCAGTGGTTGTCAAAGCGGGATCTACAAGCTTGTAGATCTGCTGTTTGTGTTTTTGCCATTTTCCTTCATTTGAAAAACAGTTTTGGACATATGAGGTTTCCACCAGACGTATACATACAGCTCAACATCTCTGCTGTAGAACGAGAGGTGGAAACGGTGTAGAATTGACCGTGTGCTTATTGACAGCATTCCACATCTTTATAACATCACTGAGCTCTCTGACTGACTGACTGACTGAGCTCAGTCACACATCTGGTGCATGGCCTCTGGTCCAGTGACCTCCACACACACAAACACACACACGCGCACATGCACGCACAACACAACGCATTGATTCCAGTTTCCTTTTAAATGAAAGCTGCAGCTGCTTATGGCTGCGGCTTCATTATGAAAATAACCTTGGAAAAACACGACTTCACATTTCCAAAATAGGTTATAAGCTTCTCCTCTCCCTCGGAAAAAAGCTAAGCATAAAGGATTTGCAGGAGCCAGGCGCGCACGCACGCACGGAAGCACACACGGAAGCACGCACAGAAGCGCGCGCGCGCACACACACAAACACACAGGATCTGCTAATGAAAAGGCAGTTTCATGCTTCTTCCGTACGATGGATTTGCACGCCTGAAAATAGCAGATCTACAAGCTCACAATGCGTCGCACCGCGACGCATTGTGAGCTTTTAAATCTGCTAATTTCAGGGTCAAGATGACAGAGCCAGGGGATGGCTTTCTGTTAGGCTGCCCCTCGAATTTAAGACAGTCACGTGTTGTGTAAGTGCCTTGAGGAGTTCATTTTCACTTGTAGGGTGGAAATGGTGAACCTAGTATATGTAAAATGTATTATTATGTTATCTAAGAATGTCATACATTTCTGGTTTTATATAACAGGCATTTTGTAACCAGACACAATGCTGCTGATGCAAGTAGGCCAGGGATGGTGGAACATTTTAAGAAATGGAGAAATGGCGCCCTCCCCTGGCTGAACTGTTGTGTGGGTTTTGTTTTGGAGCCTATAGGCCAGTGGTTGCAGGGAGTTCCAGGGGGGGTCCCCAGCTGATAGTTTGGAACCAAATGGACCCTATGGGTCTGTAACTCTGAGAGCGTACAAATGGAACCAAATGGACATTTGTACACTCTCAGAGTTAAATTAACATTGATTGTACTATATAAATTGGAGGTCCCACAGATAGAAATGCCATTAAATGGGGGGGTCCGTAGACTAATGCATGTCAAACTGGGGGGTCATTGAAATTAAACGGGTTGAGAATCACTGCTAGAGCCGCAAACATCTTCTCTCATGGGGGTCCCTGGCATATCTCTTCAAATGGGGGTCCGCAGGGCTAATTAGTGTCAATTTGGGGGTCCTTGACATGGAAAAAGGTTTGGGAACCACTGCTATAGGCTACAATTAATGATATAATTCAAGTCATCAACACATTTAATAAAATACATTTCTTAAAAAAAATTTAAAAAAAAGAAAGTTGCAGAGTCATGTTTTCAGAAAGCATTTTTAAATTAATTTTATTATTTTATAGCTAATTTACAACAAGCGATTCACTGAACTGGAACATTTTTTTTTCCATTTTTATTTTGCTCGATATTGTCATTTTGTTTAAATATATTTTTCTGCATCAGCTGACTTTGTTGTAACTTCATCGTCATCAGTCTTTTTTTTCAGTAAAAAGTCATATATTTCATTTTTAAGGAATATCACACTATGACATGAATGGCTGTGACATGATAGTTAAGTAATACATTTTTGAATGAAACCGTTCAAAGGAAGAAAATCGAATAAAAACAAATATTTCCGTTCCGTTTTAATAGGATGTGTTTCTCGTCGTCAACGTGTGTCTGTCTGTGATTCCGCTAGTGAGTGTGTGTGTGCATGTGCGCGCACGTGCGTGCGTGCGTGCATAAGTGTATCGCCCCCATCCCATAAAAGCATGTATATAGATGATGTTTTCGTTGCGTTTTGGAGCACTTTGTTTACCTGGGGCAGTGGCTCTCTGATTGATATCTATACTTTGCATCAATTCAGTGTGCATCGTGGCTAAAACAAAATGTCCCAACCGAGCCACCATACATACCGCCACATCGTTTTACAATTATGTACAACAGGTCTGGCCATCGTGAACCCCTCGATCTGTCAATACGAAAATTAAATTAAGCTCCCCCCCGGCCAAAACAAAATAACTAACAAAATAAATAATAATATACAGACTTGCCTGAAGTGAGTACAACAACAACAGAATCGATGACTGTTGGTAGTTCATAAATATTATTGAAGGAAACGATAAAATGTGGAAAGAAAATTCATCGTTATTTTGTTTTGTATTTTTCCATCCACAAGCGGTTTAGCACCACTACCTCCACCTCCTCCACCTCCTCTAGCTGGGGGAGAGATGGGAAGGTTTAGCACCACCTCCTCCACCTCCTCTAGCTGGGGGAGAGATGGGAAGGTTTAGCTCCACCTCCTCCACCTCCTCTAGCTGGGGGAGAGATGGGAAGGTTTAGCACCACCTCCTCCACCTCCTCTAGCTGGGGGAGAGATGGGAAGGTTTAGCACCACCTCCTCCACCTCCTCTAGCTGGGGGAGAGATGGGAAGGTTTAGCACCACCTCCTCCACCTCCTCTAGCTGGGGGAGAGATGGGAAGGTTTAGCACCACCTCCTCCACCTCCTCTAGCTGGGGAGAGATGGGAAGGTGTAGCACCACCTCCTCCACCTCCTCTAGCTGGGGGAGAGATGGGAAGGTTTAGCACCACCTCCTCCACCTCCTCCACCTCCTCTAGCTGGGGGAGAGATGGGAAGGTTTAGCACCACCTCCTCTAGCTGGGGGAGAGATGGGAAGGTTTAGCACCACCTCCTCCACCTCCTCCTCTGAGAGACGGGAAGGAAGTGCTGCAAAAGAAATGAAGACCTCCAACCATTGTTTTATTTAAACTTAAATTGACACCAAACACACGTAAAAAAAAAAAAAAAAAACCCTCGCTCTCCGTGTTATTAGTTTTATCCATTCTACAACTCAAAGCAGCGTCCAACTTGGAACAGAATGGACCCGTATAGCTAATACAGGTTCATTTGCTTCCATTTTGGACACTGCTCTGAGTTGATGTGAACAGAGTGGATATAGAAACAGGCTTTAAATCCCATATGGTCAACAGTGTCTCTCTCTCTCTCTCTCCCTGTTAATACCTGGATCAGTGCAAACTTTGTACATGCTGATAGTGAACGCACAAACACACACTCTCTCTCTCTCTCTCTCTCTCTCTCTCACACACACACACACACACACACACACGCACGAACGCACAGAGTGATGTGTAGTATAATTAATATGAAATATTCTAAAAGGATAAATAATATGATTTATCGTGGCTATATATATTTCTTTCTATACACGCCGCACATCACTTTCATGTCGCCAGCACACACACACACACACACACACACACACACACACACACACACACACACACACACACACACACACACACACACACACACACACACACACACACACACACACACACACACACACACACACACACACACACACACACACACACACACACACACACACACACACACACGGCGGGCAGGCCAGCACGCACACTGTCTGTCCTGCCGGTGGAACGCGAGGGTATATGGCAAGTGGCACACTAAGATTTTAATCATGATATAACGTCAATATTTAAAAGTATAGTCAGAGAGTCATAGTGATAGTGATTTACGGGTAGCGGGGATCGAATCCCCATGCTCTATACTTACAATAGTACTAAAAAAACGCCATCCGTATCGTCTATTCGACGACCAAATGGTGAATTATTGATTTCCAAGAGTTTCAGTGAAATGTCGGTATAGATATGTTACTTTATTTTTACACACCTACACGTCCCGTTAGAAACTGTCATAGAAAAGATAGATATATTTTATATATTCATTTATTTACTCCTATACTGTAGGCCTTTTTTTTAGTTTGTTAAACTAGTTTAATGAATTCGCCGTCGTTTGAGCACGAGGCAAGAGAAGTAAGCACGGTTCTATTCTCCTTTCGTACAGAGGGCTGTCCACGCACGCATACACACACACACACACAAACATGTGCGTGCACACACAGATGCATGCATACACAAATAATCAGGTATATGCATGTATGAGAACACACGCACCGACTGTAGACGCACACACAGACACACACGCACACACACGCACGCAAGCACGCACGCACGCACACACGCACACACACAAAATCCATGGCTGTCGTATTTATTGTGTGTGTGTGTGTGTGTGCGTGCGCGCGTGTATGTACGTGTGTATGTGTGTGCCTGGGGGGGGACTCTGTTGGCTGCGGTTCCATTCCATAAAGCCTGGCTGTTTTGTTCCCAGAGATAACATTCAGCCGGGGAGCCCATGAGCAACACACTTAACCCCTAAGCAGCTCATCACCCTGCTAAAGAATGAACACCCCGCTATAGGTCACAGCTGAGGTCACAACTTTGTGTGTGTGCGTGTGTGTGTGTGTGTGTGTGGCTGTGTGTGTGCGTGATTTGGTGCGCGTGCGCACGTAAGAGACAAGAGACTATATATATATACTCTGCCAGAGTTTCAATTGTCTATGCACTCAAGATGGCTGTCTCTCTCTCTCTCTCTCTCTTGTCTGTCTGTCTCTCTGTCCTTCAACGACACAGAGCTGAAAGACAACGCTCCCTCATCAAGACGGCTTCCTTCTATTTTTTATTACATTTTCTAACAATTCACTTTTTATTCAGTCCGCCCCCACCCCACCCCCCCTTTTTCCGTATAGTTTTCGAGAATGCATGCAGAGAATTGAGCATATGAGGTTTCTCTTAGTGTAAGGTTTCTCTGTCGTCGTTATTGTCATTATTATCATCATCATCATAATAATAATCTGAGCTGCTTTTTAGAGTAAACTCCATCGCGATACGTCTGTGATTGATTGTTGGATCCTATACAGCTGGCGGACGGACGTCAGTCTCTTATTGTCACCGAGGTTGGCTTCTCTCTCTCTCGCTGTAGGCCGCTCCGCGCCGTCGACCCTCTCCTACAACCTTATAAGGGCGGTCACAGCTTAACGAGTAGAGAGGCCCGCCTGGTGGCGAAACAGAAGGTCCCCCAGCTAGGGACGTGCACACATAAGGGGGCGCTTCAGCCCCTGCCCCTTTTTTACCCGTCCGTAAAACAACCGCCCTCTCTCCCAGACCACGAATGCAGCATTTACTACATGGTGAAAGAAATGCAAACGCCCCTCCTTTCCATGCCGTACCGAAAGGCAGCATTTAGGAGAATCGCTTGGAACTTGGAAACACAGCATTTTGCGTTGAACAAATTTGTTGTCGAAATCCATGTCGTTGCACACCTGCATCTCCAGTAGATAAAGAGTGCAGGGTTGCGCCCCCCGAAAATAGCTGATCTACAAGCTCTCAACGTGAGCTTGTAGATCTGCTATTTTCGCTATTTTTGTCCAAAAAGTGCCCTCTTTCAGCACTTCCATCCCCGGCTCTATGTCGAGGTATCCACGAGCGAGACACTTAAGCCCTAACTGCCAAACACCCCGCTCCCGTCACGTCCCGTACCGTCCCGTCCCGCCAAGTGCTCATCAGCACCTTCAGAAGTATAGCAGGAACCTCCTCCTCTCCTTTTGCTGTCCTCCTCAACGGAAGGAGAGGCCATGATGGCAAAAAGAAGAAGAGTTGAAACGGAGGGGTGAAGAAAACCAACCCAAAAAAAAAGCAGAACAATGAGATAACAGGAAGTTCCTTATATGGAGGACGTCCCCGTGTCACGATGTCATCACACGGAGACCGTCACAGGCGTGTGACACGGACGGACGGACGGACGGACGGACGGACGGGGGGGCGAACGTGTAGCGTGGTGGATGGTCTGGCCATTATTTTGTCAAAGTCTTACTACTTACCTACCTATATAATCGCATCTTCGGTTCGGCACCCGATCGATCGATCGATCGATCGATCGGTTCCTAGGCCAAGAGGAAGTGTTTGGAGAAAGAAAAACAAAAACAAAACGTACGTTTAGCCCTCTTTTGATTGGTCAGGAAGTTGCAAAGAAGCACTCCCTCGGCTAGCCACTCCCACCGGACCGAGAGACACTGGACAACATCCGTGTAACGTTTTTGTTTTTTTTGGAAACTAAATGCCGTGGTTCTCAAGCTGTGCCGGACCAGGGACCGTCTGAGTGAGTGGTCAGACGGCTGATGCATTCTGGGAGCATGTTTATTGTGATGATCAATGGATCGGATCAGCGGGAACCACCACTTTATTTATTTTCATAACATTACGATCGTAGCGGGGGTTTTTGCCAATTATTTTTGGGGGGGGGGGGGGGGGGGCACTTTTGCAATCACAGGTTGGGAACCACAGCTGTAAACGATCATCCGCTGCTGCGTCGTCGTCGAGGTAAACACGCGCGCGGTGGTTTGCGCCCCACACTGAGCCATCGTCGGCTATGAGACGTGGCTCTAAAAAACGGGTTAGAACTGGTCTAAAAGTGAATGTTAATTCTTTATCTGCCGAATTACGAACATATTCGTACCCCCCCCCAGCTATGGGACATTATCAGCCACGTATACGAACTTGTTCGCACCCCCTCGTATAGCCTACTCCGTGTACATATAATGGTTGAGGCCCACAGCAGCGTTTACCATTGATCTGGTTGCTATATGCAACGCCTCCGTCACCACCAGCTATGGGATGTTAAAACTCTTTCAAACCTCCATAAGTCGGAATCTAAGAGAGCTGTCCTTGGTGGATCTTCAGCCATACAAAGTTCGGATGTCATTTGTGACTTTTGTACCGCGACAGCTTAACTACAATTATGCTAACAGCTAGCAGCAAACAAAGAGTTAAGGGTCTATATATATAGGCTACATAACGTCTATATTGTAGCTGTTGAAATGACGTCGTTTCAACGTCTAGGCCATGCCTACCCAGCCCATGAAAAACCTTTCACTTTTAGACCAGTTATAAAACACATTTAGACGGACATTTAGACATAATTTTAGATGTCTAACAATCCGACAAATGCTCAGTGGGATAGCCCCCCCCCCCCCCCCCCCCCCCCAGATTCTCCATCCCCGCCTCATTGAGCTGGAATATGCGTTTGATATTTCTCTGTCAGAGAGAGCCGATTTACAAGCTCACAGCGTCTTGCTGTTGCACGTTGTCGTGAGCTTGTAGAACGGCTCACTTCGGGACAAATCGAAAAGGAAAAAAAAAACGTAAACCCCGCTTCGAGGGTTAAAAGTGGTTAATGAATTAACTAATTACACACGCCTGTGGGAGTGGACTCGCATCATCATTGTCTCTCATGGTCTCTCTCTCTCTCTCTCTCTCTTTTGGTATCGTTTGTTGACGGAAATTCAGTGGATTTTCACCCCTCACCAATCCTCCCCATGTCTCTTCCTGCCCTCCGTCCGTCTCTGTGCCGTTGAGGTGCACTCGTCTCTCTCTCTCTCTCCTCTCTCGTGTCGTCTGTCTCTTGTGTTTTTTTTAAAGTCAAAGCACTGCTGACAGACAAGGCAGGCTGGCTGGCTGGCTGGCTGGCTGGCTGTGGGCTTGGGGGCGGGGGGGGGTGAAGGAGATGGGTGGTGGCTGTGTCGGTGTAGTGAGGGAGGGGGGTAGGTAGGTAGATACGTAGGTAAGTAAGTAGGTAGGTACAGGTAATAGGTAGGTGGGCTGGTGGGTGGGTGCGGTGGGTGGGCGGGTGGGGTGGGTGGTGCAGCATCACAGCCTCTCCCGGGTGGGGATCCAGATATAAGGCCCCGATTGTTCCTCGATCACCGTCTTCACCTTGTGGTAGACCTCCTCGAAGCTGTCCCCTTCCACCACGGCTGGACGAGAGAGAGAGAGAGAGAGAGAGGAGGTCAGGGACCGATCCTGACCAAATATACAGACTGACCAATGACCTTTGCGGCAAAGGTCATTGGTCATTGGCAAAGGCTTTGCCTGATGTTTGTGCCACTGTACAAATATAAACAATAACGTGTGATTTTGTTTTTAATAACATTAACATTAACATTTTAGAGTTTAAATCTGTATTATTCCCACCAGACTGGAACAGCCGGTGGGAATAATTTACTTTCGAAAACAGAGGACGACATTTCAAAGCAAGTGAGAAAAGTGAAAGTTTGGGGTAAGACGTTAGTATAAGGGAAAGTTTGAAATGATATTTTGTGTGTTTTCACCATAGCCCCACAACAAGAATCCCTGTCAAAGAATATTATGTACTACTGTACCGGTAAGCTAAAACGTGATAAAAAAAATCAGACCTGTCTGAAGTGAGTGGTGCAACAGCGCCCCCTGTTGGTACCCTAAACATAGGGACGGACGGACATAGGGATGGACTATAGGGAGGGACGGACATTGCTGTTCCTCGGTGTGGTTGCACCACTCAAAAATCTTTCATAGCAAGAGATGAATATCTACAACTTCCAGTGGAGGGACTGAAAGAATCATTGAAGGGGTGTATATTCTGCAACATGTTAACAAATATGATCGAGCTCAAAGTTATCGCCTCTCGACCTCTCACAGTTATCTTCCCCGTCAAGGACCCCCTGGGGGTCCAACGTTATCTCTTCCCCGTCAAGGACCCCCTGGGGGTCCACACACAGACCCGTGTTTTGGTAAAGGCCAGCCGTCAGTGTTTACCTGAGAAGCATTCTAGGAAGTCTTGTTCTAGTTTCAGAGCTCTGTCCATGCCTTTCCTGGCCTGCTCTTCTGTCAAGCGAGTGTTGATTTCTCTGCAAAATATCACACACACACACACGCACACAATGATCTGTTATCAGAATGGAATCAACAATGTTCCATATCCTATATTGAACAATATCTGTATTATTGTGACACGTGGTAGACTGCAGATATACACTAGTAGAGTATGGAAGTCTTGACGCCATTCCGTTATTCCCCTGGGTCACGCCACGGAAGTATTTCTTTCCATAGAAAACACCCACAGAGACAGGGGTTCATCTTGACATCGTGTTATATGAGAACCGTGTTCCAAAAATAAACAGACCGGCCCGGCAGCGATTCGGTCAGGTATGTTTTTTATTTTTTTAATAGTGTCCAGGTTGCTCCTTTACAGGGGAGAGTTTCCCTGGTTGGACGTAGCGCGTGGAAGGAACACGTTATTCCAACCAGTTCCTTTCCCCTCCATCAGGCGCCCCGGCTGGCCAGGGGGAGGCAGTTTAGAGACCAGGATTACTGCATGTTTTTTGTGAGGGTACCTACCCTAGGGGACACGGGGAGAACATGCATTCGGTCAGGTATGTTGACTATGTGTCTTTTATATGACAACATATTACATGTTGATGTTACATTTGCTAACGTCTGTGTTTTTTTGGAGATATTATTTTCTCCTTACTCTTTGGATAAAAGAGTACTTTTTTACACTGTCAGTTGAATGAGTTGATGCTTCATATACCATTCATTATGAGTAAAAGGGCAGGGCTCATTTGTTTATCTGTGGATTATACTAAGTTATATGCCATGATGTAATTGAGACCCTATGGTGTTTTCAATGGAAACAATAAATAACTCTGTGACCCACGGGAAGAGCGCCCTCTAGAGTCAGACTCCGGTTCTCTCTTAACAGTAATAACTGTAATAGAGTAAATACATGGCATTAGATTAATGAATGTATTAACCCATTAAGACCTGGAACGCATCTGTGTCACCTTAGCGTTTAAGCAGCTTTAGCTTTGGATGAAAATTATTTTTGAAAAATCGCGGAAAATCTTTGAATATATTATTCTTTCATGAATGTTTCTAACTCATATCTTTGCTTCTGGGTGGTCCCTGAAACACCATATTTTCAGATTGGGGGTCCGACGGGGCAAATACAGATAATTCTGGGGGTCCTTGACATGGACCAGTCAGCAGCACTGACATACAGTAGGAATAACATACTGTAGGTTTTTCAGAAAAACGGTTAGAAGACATGTAGAATCAGGTCTCATGTCTTAATGTATTAAGAATAAATGCATATTTTTCACTTGGGGAAGGTCATTGTTTTTTTTCCCCTAGTCAGATGGAGGGTCAAGGCATTTCATACCAGGGTACATACATTTTCTCCAGGGGTACACTCTTTGTTTTAAAATCGACCTGTCCCTACATACATGACATTAGAGTAATGTAACAGAATACATACATGACATTAGAGTAATGTAACAGAATACATACATGACATTAGAGTAATGTAACAGAATACATACATGACATTAGAGTAATGCAACAGAGTAACAGGACAGAGTAATGAATGTAACAGAATACATACAGCACATTCTCCAGGGCCTTGGGTCGGACGAATATGGCGATGGGGTGGAGCTGTGCAGCCTGCAGTCTGCGCACGGCGTTGGCTGAGACGTCTAGGATGCAGTGTTTACCCTGCTGCTCACACACACGCACACACACACGCACGCACGCACACACACACACGACGAGGAAGGAGGTTAATACATCGTTGCTGTTATGGGCAGAAACCTCTTATCTCCATAATTGCGAACGCAGTGAGCATTTACTAAGAGACCCAGCAGATCATGTCTGTCTGTCTGTCTGTCTGTCTGTGTGTCACGCTGTAACACCACCCAGCAGCTGTACGCTGTACCCACCACCCGCAGCTGTATCACACACAAAAACACACACACATGCACGCACACACACCCACACACACACACACGCGCGCACACAAAACTTAAAAAAAACTTAACTTAAAAAAACAACTTAAAAAGGAAAAACTTTAAAAGGAAAAACTTACAAAAAACTTAACTTAAAAAAAAACTTAACTTAAAAAAAAACTTAAGGAAAAACTTTAAAAAAAAATTACTTAAAAAAAAACTTAACTTAAAAAAAAACTTAACTTAAAAACAAATCTTAAAAAACACAAAAAAAAGAGAACTTACGTAATTTATTCTAATTGTTGTTTTTGCAATTTACGAGCTGCGTTCGCTTCCCGCGTTTGCGTGTCTTGTATTCTAATATCTTTCTGTTTTTGTTTTTTTCCCCCTAAATGAACGCCCTACGACGTGATTGATCACACTACAGCATCAATAGCACACGAGCAGCAGATCTCGTCAATCTTCTACTTTTGATATTTTTGGGGATTTGAATCCTGAAAAGTATCAGTTCTTTTGGACATATGAGGATTCCTCCACCCGACATAGGATCGTCATGAATACTAATGTTATCACATGTTAAGTCACGTGACCACATTATAGTTTTTATCTATATAGAGGTCTTAACCCATTTAGGCCTGACCTCAAAATTTTAAAAAAAATCTTCTAAATCCTCCAGTTTTCTGAAATAAATATTTTCACGATTTTTCAAAAATAGCAGACCTACAAGCTCGTAGCGCGCCACTCGGTGGCGCGCTACGAGCTTGTAGATCTGCTATTTTTCAATAGCTAAATTATAACATAATGTTTAAAACACCAAAAGGGGTTCCCGCCCAAAATGGGTTAATTTATTACCAGGCATGACCTTATGTCCTTCTAATAAAAGTTATTATGACAAATGATGTATTGCGTTTCTTTTTGGGGAACACGCTATTCCACTATAATCATTTTCATATTAAGCCATAGAACAGTATACACTGTATATGACGGTATATATACTTGCATGGTACATGCACGTACACAATACCACAGTACATGCAGTGCTTTGCCTGTGCCATTCATTCATTCATTCATTCATTCATTCATTCATTCATTCATTCATTCATTCAACCATCCATCCATCCATCCATCCATCCAACCTTTATTGTATTAAATTCTCTGAGATATCATTGAGGGAGACCTTCATTTAGGCTACAGTGACGCAGGAGATTACACATAAAATGAAGGTCAACATAATAAAAAGACAATTTGTTGATAACAATCAGTTAAAACCGTTGCATGCAGGTAATGAACTAGTGGTGGAAAAAGTACGCAATTGTTTTACTTAAGTAAAAGTACCAATACTGCCATTTAGAACTACTTCGTTACAAGTAAAAGTACAGAATTGAAAATTTACTCGAGTAAAAGTTCAAAAGTATCGGCATCAGAATGTACTTAAAGTACTAAAAGTAAAAGTATTCATATTGTATAATGTCCTATTGTAGATCGGCTATTTTCAAATGTCCGAAATGTATAGGGTTGAAGTGGTTACTGTATGTTTTCTAATCAAAATTTAAATCGCCAAAGTAACTAGTAACTAAAGTTTTCAAATAATTGCAGTGTAACAGTAAAAGTACAACACTTTGGCTCTGAGATGTAGTGGAGTAGAAGTAAAAGTATTGGAAATTGGAAACACTCAAGTAAAGTACAAATTCACTCGAGCTCCGGTGAAGGCACATCATTGTTGCCCTCTTATTAATAGCATCCCAGAGGCTAATGGACATGATAAACACTTGGATAAATCAATAGTAAAAAATGTCAAAACGCTTCAGGAGCAGCGCTCATCACCACCACGCCGGCTTGAGATGGATTGTGGTGGATCGATATTCTATTTCTTGCCATGGACACACATAATGAGTGGTCAATAATAATAACTAGTAGAAACACATATAGCCTTATTAGTGTCTTTGGCCATGTGCTGAGCATTTTGAAACGATAGGAGGTCTGGATTCATTAAATCAGTTTGAAGAAAAACCTGGACAAGACATTTCAATCATTGTCTTATCGGTTTTTCATAATTATTTTGAATTCATCTCCAAAAATTGGCCTCGGACACTAGTGCTGCACAATTAATTGAACAAAAAAAAGATTGAGATTTAAATTCAGACACCTATGCGATCTCATTTCTAAATTTGAGCAGGAATCGTGCAGCACTAGTTAGCTGTCCAATTCATTTGACTCTCATGTTTATTTACGCATGTTTTTGCGTTGAGAGACTTTAAGAGAGGTTTAACCCATTCGTCGAAATTTAAAAAAAAAGTTTTCTCAATCATGACAATTTTCAGAAAGATTTGAGGCACATTTTAACGATTTTTCAAAAATAGCAGACCTACAAGTTCATAGCGCGCCACTCGGTGGCGCGCTATGAACTGGTAGATCTGCTATTTTTCAATAGCTAAAGTATAACAGAATGCTTGAAACACCAAAAGGGGTTCCCGCCCAAAATGGGTTAAGTCAAGCACGTTGATTTTGTCTGAGGTGTGTCCCCCTCCCCTCCCTACTACCTGCTGTACAGGAGGTGAACTGTATGTACAGTATGTGTAGTGTCCGTACCAGTGTTGCCAACTCTCGTGAGAGAAATCAGCCAACCCACCTCCAAAAACAAGCCCAATAATATGGCCATATAATCCTATTTTCTTTTTTATGCATATATCATTATAAATATGTCTATAATATATTATAGACATCATATACAGTATTATCATATATTATGTCTATAATAATTGAGTACCACAGACGAAAAACAGTCTAAGTCCAAATTTCAGACTGACCCCTCCACGAAAAGGCCTTGTTGTCCTGAACCCTTATCTATCATTTATATATTATGGATCAATAGTGTGGACTTAGACTGTTATTCGTCTGTGGTACTCAATTAATGTTTTGGTCATTTATTATTATACTATTACACACATACTTTAGCCAGGGCTTAATAAGTAGAGACATCACTCAATGTGATTCACACTCCAAAATGAAAACAATTAGGAGACTTGGTGTCACGTGGACTGCGGTCACGTGTGTGTTATGATTTGTTATGATTAGTTTTGTTATGATGTAGTATAGATATATATATTTATTGGTTAATATTATGTATATATCTATATGAGGTAACTGGTGGTATTGTTATAGTTATATTGTATATATATGTTTAGACCTATCTTTGATATCTCTTATTATATATATATATATAGCTATACAGCCAGTAGACTTGTTATGAACCATATATGGGGATAGAAAGCGCTTTCTATTATATATGTGTTCTATTTCCACTCCAGGTTGGATTGACTGTATTTATATACCTTGTAGTCCATCAACGAGGGGCCGGGTTAGTCAGACGTCTGATCAACGCCTGACTCCTGATTGGTTGCCGGTCACGTGCACCCGATGGCCATGGGTGCACTGTTATCTACATAGTCAGTCTGTGTCTGACAGCTCGGGGGGAACATCACTATGGTCTTCCTCCGACCCGCTGTGTATAACTGCTAAAACTACCTTATTGTTTACCCTTTGTTCCGAACGCCCTTCGGAAAGGCGTTGTTTCTTTATTGTTGTTTGTTTGTTTGTTACTGAGCCATTATTGTTATTATACGTTTGTTTGATTTATATATATACTTTTATAATAAATCCACATATTTTGATCATGGTGTCTACTCCCCCTTCCTATGTTACTCACTCATTTACCCCTAGACTTATGATTTGTAACACTTGGCAAGACTGGTTCCTACCTGTTCGGCCCACCTCCCGGACACTCTGGACACTGGTCCCGTACAGGTGGCTGCTGTACTGTGTTCCTAAACTGTTCGGCCCACCTCCCTGACACTCTGGACACTGGTCCCGTACAGGTGGCATGTTGTACTGTGTTCCTACCTGTTCGGCAACCTCCCTGACACTCTGGACACTGGTACCGTACAGGTGGCATGTTGTACTATGTTCCTACCTGTTCGGCCACCTCCCTGACACTCTGGACACTGGTCCCGTACAGGTGGCATGTTGTACTGTGTTCCTACCTGTTCGGCCACCTCCCTGACACTCTGGACACTGGTCCCGTACAGGTGGCATGTTGCACTGTGTTCCTACCTGTTCGGCCACCTCCCTGACACTCTGGACACTGGTCACGTACAGGTGGCATGTTGTACTGTGTTCCTACCTGTTCGGCCACCTCCCTGACACTCTGGACACTGGTCCTGTACAGGTGGCATGTTGTACTGTGTTCCTACCTGTTCGGCCCACCTCCCTGACACTCTGGACACTGGTCACGTACAGGTGGCATGTTGTACTGTGTTCCTACCTGTTCGGCCACCTCCCTGACGCTCTGGACACTGGTCCCGTACAGGTGGCTGTTGTACTGTCCCGCCTCGATGAAGCGGTGGCTCTGGATGTCCTTCTCCATCTGCTCGCGGGACGACACGAAGTGGTAGTCCCTCCCGTCCACCTCGTACTCCCTCTTAGGCCGCGTGGTGTCTGCGTACGTACGGGACAGTGGTGGGGAAAAAAAGTACTCGCATGTTTTTTTACTTGCTTTAAAAGTATCAATACTGCGACGTAGAACTACTCCGGAATTCAACTTTTACTTGAGTAAATGTGCAAATGGATTGGCTTCAAAATGTACTTAAAGTACCAAAAGTAAAAGTACTAATTGTGCAGAATATCCCATTTACATCGCAATGTACTGTATATAGGGGTTGAAGTGGTTAATGTATGTTTTGTAATGATAAAATAAATACAAAGTAAAGTAGTAGCTAAAGTTCAAATAATTGTAATGGAGAAAAACTACAATTTCTGCCTCTGAGATGTAGTGGAGTACTGGAAATTGGAAATACTCAAGTAAAGTACAAATACCTCAAAATTGTACTTAAGTACGTACGTATTGGCTTTGAAAGTTCCCTTGAGAGGTTTCAAAAGGATCATCTTAGATGTACAGTCCACCACCTGCACTTGTTTGGATATTATGTACTAGCCTATGTTCATGCCTATATATTCATTATTTCTGTTTATATTTTGTACATTGTGGAGTTTTGCCCTGCCACTAAAAGATTAGCACTTTGGTGATTTGTTGTATCATGGATATTTTATTTGCTGTTCTATAATGTGACATTTACGATGTGGTATTGAAGTGTCATTTTATTTCTGCCTCTTGGCCACTTCCCAGAGACGCAGTCTCAATGTGTTTTTACTGGTTAAATAAAGGTTAAATTAAAAAAAAGTACGTAAATGTAAGTAAATGTACGCAGTTACTTTACACCACTGTGCGTATGGGAACCACAACCCATGAGCGCTCGCTCAGTCATTCCCTCCATTACATGTCAGAGTGTGCACACGTATACACGGAGCCATCAGAGGATCCTTTGCTCAATGTTGTGGATGTTTGAATTACTCACGGGGGACACAAGATCCGAACTTGTCAGGGAACTCGGAGAGCAGGTCGTCATTTACCCGGTCCTTCACCGGACCTAGTATTATGATAGGCCTCGCATAGTGAACTGTGGAGACAGAGAGAGAGAGAGAGAGAGAGAGAGAGACCTAGTATTATGATAGGCCTCGCATAATGAACTGTGGAGACAGAGAGAAAGAGAGAGAGAGAGAGAGAGAGAGAGAGAGAGAGAGAGACCTAGTATTATGATAGGCCTCGCATAGTGAACTGTGGAGACAGAGAGAGAGAGAGAGAGAGAGAGAGAGAGAGAGAGAGAGAGAGAGAGACCTAGTATTATGATAGGCCTCGCATAATGAACTGTGGAGACAGAGAGAGACAGAGAGAGAGAGAGAGAGAGAGAGAGAGAGAGAGAGAGAGAGAGAGAGAGAGAGAGACCTAGTATTATGATAGGCCTCGCATAGTGAACTGTGGAGACAGAGAGAGACAGAGAGAGAGAGAGAGAGAGAGAGAGAGAGAGAGAGAGAGAGAGAGAGAGCTAGAGAGAGAGAGAGAGACACCTAGTATTATCATAGGCCTCAGGAGTTTACAGCATTGATATCATAGCAAAATGTGTCCGAGGCCAACTGGGGGCCACCGGGACCAGTACCCAGGGGCCTTTCTCTGCCTCCAGCCTCCTATCTCTAGTCATGCCAAATTTACAAGCGACTTTACAGAAACATACTTATAATAGGCAGACTTAATTAATTGGCAACCCTGGTGGATTCTCTGACTATGGGATATATAAATAGGATGGACCAACTACTACGGTTAAGTTAGGACAGTGGTTTTCAACCCTTTTCACAGCAAGGACCATTGTTTATTCGTCATTTGATGAGATTTAGCCTCTCAGAACCAAGAACTAAAGGATATTTTGTTGTCGTTGGATAAGATTTTGTCCACAATTCCATGCTGTATTGATGTTGGTACCATTAGGAGAGACAACAGGGAATCATTGATCAAAATAACAATTCTTCTACATTCTCTAATTGCGTAGACTTGCAGATGTTTAAGAATAATCTAACTCTTGAGAGCTTAAAATGAAACTGGTTTCATTTTACGCTCTCAAGAGTTGAAGATCTAGATTTGGTTACCAACTCTCCATCATTTAGCTGCGGGGACCACCTGGAACACCCTCAAGGACCACTGGTGGTCCCCGGACCACTGGTTGAGAACTAGAGATGTCCCGATACTGTATTGGTATCAGAAAAGTATCGGTATCTGCCAGTGGCGGATTTTCAGGGCCTTCAAGGTATTCAGAGAAGGCCCTGGGATCCTCAGAAGAAAGAAAATAATAATTTTATAAATAACTTTTTTTATTGTATTTTTTTTTTTTAATCAAATTTATTAAAATAGTTTGTGTCGCTAATCTGTTAAAACCGCACTGTTTCGCTCGCCATAGTTGTTTTCGCCCCATTCACTGGGCATTAGAGCGTTTTTGTACAGGAGAAAATAACAGCCAATCTCAACAAGTCTCTGGGCAGACTTTAAAATAACAGCCAATCTCAACAAGTCTCTGGGCAGACTTTCCTCCATCGAGGGTCTTCTAGCATGCCCGGCCAATGCACTTTAACGGGAGCCCGATATGACAAATAAGGGCAGATACTATCTGCCCTTATTTGTCATCATCTGCCCTTATGACAAATAAGGGCAGATACTATCTGCCCTTATTTGTCATCATCTGCCCTTATGACAAATAAGGGCAGATACTATCTGCCCTTATTTGTCATCATCTGCCCTTATGACAAATAAGGGCAGATACTATCTGCCCTTATTTGTCATCATCTGCCCTTATGACAAATAAGGGCAGATACTATCTGCCCTTATTTGTCATCATCTGCCCTTATGACAAATAAGGGCAGATACTATCTGCCCTTATTTGTCATCATCTGCCCTTATGACAAATAAGGGCAGATACTATCTGCCCTTATTTGTCATCATCTGCCCTTATGACAAATAAGGGCAGATACTATCTGCCCTTATTTGTCATATCGGGTCATATCGGTATCTGCAAATATGCCAGTCTAACCAGCGATCCGACACAGGGGTAAGGGGTTGACACTGTGGCAGGTAAATAAAATGTTGGGGCATGTGGAGTTTGCTTTCGAGTTGCCCAAACTGCAAGTGCACATTTGAGTGAGGAGTCTGCTATAAACACAACACGTGATTAAAAGCTAGATAGCTATAAACACAACACGTGATATATAGCTAGATAGCTATAAACACAACACGAGATATATAGCTAGATAGCTATAAACACAACACGAGATATATAGCTAGATAGCTATAAACACAACACGAGATATATAGCTAGATAGCTATAAACACAACACGAGATATATAGCTAGATAGCTATAAACACAACACGTGATATATAGCTAGATAGCTATAAACACAACACGAGATATATAGCTAGATAGCTATAAACACAACACGAGATATATAGCTAGATAGCTATAAACACAACACGTGATTTATAGCTAGATAGCTATAAACACAACACGAGATATATAGCTAGATAGCTATAAACACAACACGTGATATATAGCTAGATAGCTATAAACACAACACGAGATCACAACACTGGTATCGGCATCGGATCGGGAACGAAAACGGTGTATTGGGACAATCCCTATTGAGAACCACTGGGTTAGGAGATGTGTAACTAATCACTGAGGACGAGCTCTACTTCGGCACAACGTCCAACTCAGAGAGGCAGCCGCAGTGGGAGCACTTTCTGCCTGGATAATGAAGTGTAAATTCAGTGTCAGTCTATAGGGGCCCTCAGCCCCCCAGGGGCCTCAGCCCACACACACACACACACACAAATACACACACACACACAGACACACAGGGGGGGGGGGGGTTGCGACTTGCGAGTTTAACTTGGCACCTGTCATGTCAGAGCAGCTTCGGGTTTGCCCCGAGTACGAACCCACTGCATTCGACGACACAACACATTTTTTAAAGTAAACGGACAAAAGTTACTAAAGTTGGGAGAATGTTTTCAGAGTCACGCTCTAGTCTACAGTAACAATCCCTTCGTATTAGTGTTATAGCTCGAGACTTTTTTTATTTTTCTGGATTGGCGAGTGAGTGGTAGCATCTATATTTAGACATGGAACACATGCATGCATACATAATGAGCTCCGGGGCTGACGCTGACTGACTTTAACTTTGGAAAATGGAACAGTTAAGAAGTCTTTGTACAGTATGTTTTTTTTTTGTTTTTGTTGCTAGAATGGAATCGGGTGCCGTGACTAGGGATGGTTTGTGGTAGCGGAGAGAGAGAGGGTGGTCTCCATTGGATGATGATGCTGTGTCCGGGGGCTCCTCCTCAGCCCCTCAATCCATCCCTGATATTCTGGCAGTCGGGCAGAAGCCTCTCATCTCCATAATTGTAAGCTTTTGTGTTTCTTTTTCGTAAATCAATGCGCTACATCGCAACTGTGACGATGAAATGGGGCCACTATATTTCCACTCTCACTTCAGAGGGGCCACATTGCATATTACTGTCGTAGCAAAAAATAGTCAATCTACAAGCTCAAAACGCGTCGCACTGCGACGCGTTTTGAGCTTGTAGATCGGCTATTTTTTGCTATTATTTGAATTTAAATCCTGAATTATTTGTTTTGATATTTTTGAATTGGAATCCTGAAAAGTTTTTTTAATGCCTTTAATTATAGTTATGTTGACTTTATGAACTAAATACAAATACAATGGACATAAAAAAAGACAATAAGATTTTAATACTACTCATTAAGCTACTTTAGACTGAAGTAATTAAAGCGGGTCATGTTTGCATGTTTGGAATTGTAACAGCTGAAAACAATACTATATCAGTATTCTGATCGAACCTGAGGGCCACATTAAGTGAAGGTGGGGGCCCGGGCCGCCAGTTGCCCATGTATGCCTTACTCGATCGTATTACTTACGGCGCCACACAAAAGCATCAAAAGGAGAAGATCCATAAGCTCGAAACTTTCGAGCTTGTAGATCTGCTACCTTTGATACCTATTGTTCCCAGGTGTAACAACTCATTCGGACAGTCTGCCTTCTCAGTAAAGGGAGCAAACCTATGGAACTCTTTGCCTACGGTTCTAAAACTAGAGACGGATGGTAACGTGTTCTACAGTGGACTCAAACTATGGTTGAAATCAAATCAACTGTGTTCACACGTATAGCTTGAGTTACTAGAGTGATTATGTTTACTTGTGTATTTGAGATTATGTAATGGGTACTGTAATTTTGCTGTAAATAATATTAGAATGTATAATTTTTTGTATTTGATTGGGTGTTTTTTTTAAACTAAATTGTATTTTTTAGAAAAGTCTCCTGTGGACAAGTGGTGAAAATTAGCACATGTGCTAACACACTGTAAACGATGCATCTACAATTTGTACAACTGTGCAATGAGCAATGCAAACATAAATAAACAAACATAAATAAACATACATTTGACTTTGAATCGTGAAGAGTAACAGTTTTGGACATAATGAGGTTTCCACCCGACAGAGACGATATGAAATCATGCAGATAAATATCACATGAAAAGAAAGCTTTATTTTCTTCGAACCTTCCACTTGTGTGACCGTCTCGTAGCTGTGAGCGGTGTCGTCTCTCCCTGAGGACAGCACATGAAATAAAACATCATTCAGACAGTCGGACAGTTTCTTTATTAGCAGTGTCGTCAACAGGACTTTCAACTGCAGGCGTTGCCTTGCTGCATGCCGTCACTGTTACTGTACAATACATGGCTGTCTTTACTGTGCCTCGTTAGTGACTGACTAGAGTTACTAGCTGCTACAGAGAGATATAGTATAAGGCTGTGTCCCAAATCACTCACTACTCACTATATAGCATTATAGTGATTATTACACCTTTTTGTAATAGTGTCCGAATGTCTACAGTAGTCATTATTATATCCTATATCATTCAACACTCCTCAGAGTTACTATAGAGCGTCGCAGTCCCGCCCCCTTTCATGACGACGCCAGGCCCAGGAAATAGTTCCCAATGCATTTTCCCCATAGACATTTCAAAACGTATTTATTTAAAGACCTTATAAGCGTCGTACAAAGCCAACTCTTGTCGTGACAAAACAAACACAATATTTGTGTTGTAACCTGCCGTTTTCTTCTTCTCTCTAATTATTTGTTCAGCCCGAAAAATTGTGTTTGTTGTCATGATTTGTCACGACAAGAGTTGGCTTTGTACGAGGCTAGACTAGTTGACTTGTCCCAGATGGCATTTTTGGTCAAAACAGCGTTTCTTTGACGGCACAGAGCTGACGATCTAGAGCTCTCCGGAGCTCCGGCCTGGATTCACATTGTAAACAAGGCCCGCCCAGCTGTGTGAAAACTCCTAACTTAAGACTACTGTTTGTGGAGCGGAAATGGCGGCTTTTCAAAATAAGAGTTCAAATTAAAAAAATGCTGGCGTGAATTAGATCCTAATTTTTCAATAAATGCTAGCGGCCTAAGTGTTAACTACCTATTATTATTTTTTTTAAATAAACATTTGTACATTGAGAAACTGTGTACATTGGTGACTATAACTATAATCTACCTGATCTTGAGGCCTACAGTCGACTAGTTGAATAGTCGACTAGTTGCTTAATGCCCTAGTAGGGAGTAGTGAATGAGTGAGTGATTTCAGACACAACCAATTATCTAAGCAAGTAGTAATTCAGCCAGTACTTTTCAGCCAGGCCAAGATCTTGGCCTGGCTGAATTCATTTAACTAACTGAATTCATTTAACTCTGAGAGTGTACACATTGGTTGCAATTGAGAGAGTACAAAAGCAATGATTTGGTTTCATTTAAGAGTGTACAAATACAATCAAAATCAGTGAATTGCCAGCACATACATGTTGCATTTGGTTGCATTTGTACACTCTCAAGAGTTGAAAATGGATGATTTAACACCAATCATTTTAACTATATGTACAGCTGAACTTTCAGACAAACAACATGTAACGTTTAAGCTCCTTGCCAACTCACCTTGAGAGCCCAAAGTGTCCCGATTATGGTCCTGCAAAAACAGAACAACCCAGAGACCACGTTAGACCCATACATTAGTGACAAGACGAGCGTCGTTCATCTTTTAAAACAATTCCAACAGAAAGATGCTTACCCTCTCTTTGGTGTTGCAGCGAGACGACCAGTCTTTCCTCTCTACCCTGGAGACATATAAAGCAAACGGATGCACTGAAATCTGAGACAGGGAGAGAGATAATATAACGGACGCCATGATGATGGCGAGGTGTAAGGATAACGAGAGTCCCCTCGCACTGCGCTCCGACACTGTTTATGGCACGCACGCATCGATCCATGCAATAAACCGGCGGCAGCAAAGCGACTCTATCATTATCTTTATGCTGATGACGTTGTGTTGGTGCTGCCTAGGCTGCTCCTGATCACTGGTCAAAACACAATCTGCTGGAGCTGCCTGCACCTGATCATTATGCTGATGACGTTCTGTTTGCAGACCCACTCCCAGTCTTCCGTCGTATAGTCTGAAAACCCACCTCTTCAGGCTCCATCTTATAGCCCGTAGCACTTGCCGTAGCACTTGAACTAGCTTCGGTGACCTTACAGGTGTATGCAAAGGCTCAACTTGTGTAATTTTACGCATTTCATGTAGACATAGCACACTGTAGTCTTATAATCATAGTTCACTGTACAGACATTCTACTGTTAGACGGATGTTAGGCTCTTAGCTTGCTTATGATCCTTGATGACTATTTCTATGGATTCGATGTATTTTACCATGTGTCGTTCTTGCTTACTGTACGTCGCACTGGATTAAGAACGTCTGCTAAATGTCTAAATTGTAAATTGTGCTGCCTGCTGCACCTGATCAGTGGCCAAAGCACAAGTCCCAATAACATCACTGAAGTGCACCACCACTTTAACCCACAACGTGGCGCCGGTGCCAAAGAAATCCGCGCTATGAGCTTACAAAACGCGTCACTTCCACCTGCCCCGGATGTGACAGCCCTCCATATTGGAGCCAGATCCTCACTAAAGGGGATTGTTCGGCACGGAGTGCTTTCACTTTCTTAGCGCGATCAAAGTTTATACTTCTATAAGGTCTCAAAGGTTTGAGAATAAGGACTATTAAGCGTCGGATCCGTGTGGAGGCTGTCTAACATAGCTTAGTTTTCATTTAGTTTCAATTTATTCATTCGTCAGTGGAAAAATGTAGTCGACGAACATTTTACTACGTCTTAGTTTTACACTGCTCTGTAGTTACAGGGTATGAAGCCCATCCATCTCCTCTGTAGTTACCTGTGCTTTCTGAGTATGAAGCCCATATTTCTCCTCTGTAGTTACCTGTGCTTGCTGGCTATGAAGCCCATCTCGTCTGTAGTTACCTGTGCTTGCTGGCTATGAAGCCCATCTCGTCTGTAGTTACCTGTGCTTGCTGGCTATGAAGCCCATCTTGTCTGTAGTTACCTGTGCTTGTTGGCTATGAAGCCCATCTCGTCTGTAGTTACCTGTGCTTGCTGGCTATGAAGCCCATCTCGTCTGTAGTTACCTGTGCTTGCTGGCTATGAAGCCCATATCGTCTGTGTAGTTACCTGTGCTTGCTGGCTATGAAGCCCATCTCGTCTGTAGTTACCTGTGCTTGTTGGCTATGAAGCCCATCTCGTCTGTAGTTACCTGTGCTTGTTGGCTATGAAGCCCATCTCGTCTGTAGTTACCTGTGCTTGCTGGCTATGAAGCCCATCTCGTCTGTAGTTACCTGTGCTTGCTGGCTATGAAGCCCATCTCGTCTGTAGTTACCTGTGCTTGTTGGCTATGAAGCCCATCTCGTCTGTAGTTACCTGTGCTTGCTGGCTATGAAGCCCATATCGTCTGTGTAGTTACCTGTGCTTGCTGGCTATGAAGCCCATCTCGTCTGTAGTTACCTGTGCTTGTTGGCTATGAAGCCCATCTCGTCTGTAGTTACCTGTGCTTGCTGGCTATGAAGCCCATATCGTCTGTGTAGTTACCTGTGCTTGCTGGGGATGAAGCCCATCTCCTCGGCCTCGTTCTGCATGGTGCTGACCCGCCGCGCCTGCCACCACTCCTCGTCCCCGCAGTCCATGATGTGCAGCACGTCCCCGAACCGGAAGCCCAGCGCCTGGCTCAGGAAGCCGCAGTCGGCCGTCTTGTCGTAGTCAAACAGAGCCCTGCATGCACACATGGGGGAGAGGAGACATGTCAATTAACACCTCTATAGTCAAACAGAGCCCTGCGCACATGGGGGGAGAGGAGACATGTCAATAACAACCTCTACTGGTACTCTGTAGTCAAACAAGAACCCTGCACACATGGGTCAGAGGTGGAGACATACAGTGAGCCTTGTTAACAATTTGAATGCTGGCCATTTTGAGCAGAGCTATTCCGCCTGTGCTAAAGGTTATGCATTGAACGAAGGACCTTGTCTGAGGCCCACAGTAAATGTTCTCTTATAGCGAGAATCACACAGCATACCTCAAAAGAAAGCGTAACTTGTCCACTCTAATTTAAAATTGTGATTTTACCATCTTCCATTCTGGAGATATGCACCTTTATGTAACACCTGCTTTTGTAGTAGCCTACTCTTCTTGAACAGAAAGGCTAATTAGAAGCGGTTTTGTCAGACGCTGTCTGACATAAAAACTCGGAAAGCCGTGCTCGCGCTGAGTTCCCTCCGATGTTTTTAGGCGGTTAGTATTACTGCTAAACAACACAACACATTTGCCATGTTCTATCTGACCGGCATTGATCATCATGATAAAGAAATAACCGCTCGCACAGGCGATACAATCCATGCGTGAAGAAATTAAGAAAAAAGGAGAGAAATCTGACGGAGACACTGAAGTCACATGGATCAGATTACACACACAACAAGAAGACTGCAGCCAGCTTGGCTATGAAGCCATTATTTTGCCCCGAGATGCATGGGACTCTCCAGCCTTTACGTGAGTGACAATACGGGGGCTGGGCTGCCTCGTGCTGTTTTCAGGAAGGGAGGGGGTGAGGCATTTTTTTCTTTTTTTTTGCGATCACATGATCGGAGTGTTGTGCTATCATCCGATGCTAGTTGATAAAGTGCCCGGGTGTGTAGAAAGACGATTGAAAGTAATCAATAAAAACATGCGGTAAACGTAGAAATCCGCTTCCCGCACGTGACGTTTGAGATTTGAACCACGTAGAAATCCCTCTCCCGCATCCACTGTGTTAATAACACCTGTTACTCTGTAGGCCTCGTCAATAACATTAAACTCTTGTTTGTTACCTTTTTATTTGAATCCTGAAATGTAACACTTTTGGACATATGAGGTTTCCACCCGACAGCGACAATATATATACTATGTTATTATGCTTTGTCTGTTTCACTTTGGTCTCAATAACCTCAAGCTGGAAAAACATTTTGTATTGTAATGTATTTCATGCATTTCTATTCCACACGTGACAACGGTTAAAAAAATGTATGCATGTGATGATGATGACGCACAGAGAATAAATTGAAGCCATGATATCTCCGTATCGGTTCGTCCTTCATGAAGGGCTTTAGTGAATGCTCAACTAGACGGACTGTCAGGTTGGGTTTGGATCGTGGATTGACATCATGGCCCACATCTCTCTGAACCACAACGACCCACCAAGAGCCCATTATGTTCTCCGTATAGAGAACCGTCCCCACCAGCAGCCTCTTTCAGAGTGCGTTTGACAGTACATTGTTGGTTTATTTGTGCATGTCAGAAACGATATATGGGGGCCCCCACATTAGCTCTTGAATCTCTTTAAGGCCATGCACCCCTGCCTATTTTATGCCTGTCAAAATAGGAAAACATTTGGCCGTTGGTAAATAAAACTGGCAAATATTCATATGCTTGTAGCTTGCCTACTTCCACTATTAATAATGAATTGCATTTTTATAGCACTTTTCCAAGTGCTCAAAGCGCTTTACAATGGTTCATTCATTCATACATTGGGAGGTGAAGCGGCGAATGGTCGGCGCCAGCGTCCTCACTTCCCACATTCACACACCGATGGTGGCGAGCTAACACCGACCGACTCATTGGAGGCAATGTAGGTTCAGTGTCTTGCCCAAGGACACTTCGACATGTGGACAGGAGGAGCCGGGATTCGAACCGCCGACCCAGGGATCATTGGACGACCTGCTCTACCTCCTGAGCCACAGCCGCCCACATTATATAGGCTTTGAGTGGTTACTGGTTATGGTCTTTAAAACACTTTCCCTTCTATTCACAAGTTGCTCGAGTTAATTAATTGTAGAACACTTTCCCTGCGATTCGCGAGTTGCCCGAGTTATGTTTTCATTGTTTAATCCACGTTTCTAATCAGTTTTAAGTCATACGCCGCCAGTGGTGGAAAAAGTACAAAAATATTTTACTTAAGTAGAAGTACTGATTCTCTACTTGAAAATTACTTAAGTAAAAGTACAAAGTACCCATTAAGAAAGTTACTTAAGTAAAAGTATAAAAGTACCTCAAATTAAATGTACTTAAGTACAAAAAGTACCCGGTGTAAAATGTACTTAAGTAAAAAGTAAAAATTACAAAGTACAAGTACAAAGTACAAGTAAAAAGTACAACATGCTTTTCAAAATGCCTACAAAGAAATGAAGTCCAAAAGTGGCTTTATTTCAACACTCGTCTCGAAACTGGCCATTCATTATCAATGGCATTTAATGTTTGTGTTAGGATAAACACTAGAAACTGGCCATTCATTATCAATGGCATTTAATGTTTGTGTTGGGATGAACACTAGAAACTGGCCATTCATTATCAATGGCATTTAATGTTTGTGTTAGGATAAACACTACCAACTGGCCATTCATTATCAATGGCATTTAATGTTTGTGTTGGGATGAACACTAGAAACTGGCCATTCATTATCAATGGCATTTAATGTTTGTGTTGGGATAAACACTAGAAACTGGCCTTCATTATCAATGGCATAATGTTTGTGTTAGGACAATGTTTGTGTTTACGCACCCTCAGGGTGCAAGCAAGCTCACACAAAAATATATTTCAGATGGGGGTCCACAGTCATTTAGGGGAGAATGGTGAGAGCCATTGCAATTTGTAAAACAGACATTATAATTGCGTGAATTCACGCATTATAATTAGCCCTTCACTAATTAAGCCCCACCCACTCCTCTCCCATTGAGATGCATGTTAAATGATTTCTCCATAAAAATAATCGATAATTTCAGTAGCAAGAGCTTGAAAATGTCTTCTAAATCTAGTCAAAAAAGCCTACAGTAGGCTATGGCCTATGCACAATGTGGATTACATTATTGGGTGAGAAAGTTGACGACCATCCATCCCGTTCGACAGACGTTTACATGCAATGCACGGTAAGAGCCTACAGTGATTATTATTGCAACCACCTGGATGGGTGAGTCGTGTAACGTTTCTGACGTTAAGCTGTGTATGTGACGAAAACAGAACTGCACTAACCAGCAGATGCAGCGACACACACACACACACACACACACACACACACACACACACACACACACACACACACACACACACACACACACACACACACACACACACACACACACACACACACACACACACACACACACACACACACACACACGCGCACGCGCACACACACACACGGCAGAATTACGTTTTTTAAAACTAGTATAAATTATTTATGTGACAATTGGCAAAAAATCTGAACGACGTTTTAAACTATGCTATTGATCTGACAATATATTGGTATAAAAAAAATGTCAGGAATTCTAATGTATGGAAATTGGATTTATCCTATAACGTACTGCACTATAGTACATTTTTCCTCATGATGCAAAGGAAGTAATTTAGTTTCAGCAGCATCAGTCATTCTACACACATCTCTCCATGTAGTTTATATTAGACTGGTATGAATTGGAGAGACTCCATGTTTATTAGGTTCATGAACTGAGACATGCTTCTCATAGAACCAGACATGTTAAATCATTTTGGGCGGGAACCCCTTTTGGTGTTTTAAGCATTATGTTATACTTTAGCTATTGAAAAATAGCAGGTCTACAAGCTATGAGTTTGTAGGTCTGCTATTTTTGAAAAATCGTGAAAATGTGGCGTAAATCTTTGAATATATATTCTTTCAGAGCAAACGTTTTTAACTCATATCTTTGCTTCTGGGGGAGGGGTCGCTGGAACAACATATGTTCAGATGGGGGTCGGCGACCAAATACATGACATGAAAATATTGAGAACCACTGATATAGAAACATGATGTTTTTCAGAAATTTTTCATGATTTAGAAGACATTTTTTTAAATTACCCTAAATGGGTAAGTACCGTATAAGTGGAAGTTCCTCTTAAGGTAGTGCAAAGTACATTTTGTGCTCCGTTTGAGGTGCCGTACATTTCTTGTTTGACGGTGGAACTTCTGCGCCTCCCACATAAAAGACAGTCAGTTTGCTCTCGGTAGAAATGATTACATTTCCAAGGCCTTTTCATTCCGTGATTATGTGAACGTTTGGCTGAGCACACAGTGCTCTCTCTGGCTCTCCAAGGTAATGAAAAGACATCCTTTGATTTGTCATGATTGAATCCACCTGCAACACGTCCGCCGATAATACAACTATTCAGCTTACTTCACCACCCGCAAAAATACCAAACAGCAGTCTGTCGCCATAATATCCCACAGGTCTCTCTGCCACCACGCTGACTGCGCTTCACGCTAGTTTGGGGACCGTATACAGACTAATAACAGCACAGCCTCTCTGTCAAATCTTTAGCATAGTATGTTATCACTACGTAACAGATGCGTGTGCAGTTTGTGAATGAAGTTGAACACGTCACAACAAGTCCTGGCTGGGTAAAAGCTGCACTATACAGGCTCTATACTATACTGCTCTTCATACCTTCTTCACCAAAACACTTGAAAATTAAAATATATAAATGTATATAGGCTATACTACATATGTTTTAGGGTATAGAATGTGCCTCGGAATTGAGAACTGCAGCGTGGATATATATACCGGGAAAGCATCTGTGTCATTGATTTAGCGTTGGCTAAATGAGATATATATATATATAATCTTGAAAGTGTTTGAAAAATGATGTTGAATAATTTTGAACGACGGAAAAACTGGTTTAGAATCGGCCTCAAGTCTTAATGGGTTAAAAAAAATGTATTCATAATGTATTGTACAGTATATATTGCAACAATAATGTGTGGCTGTCACAAAAATCCCAAGACACAGAAAAAGGTCCGGTTTGTTCTCTGTCTTTTCGTACAGTACACAAAGGAAGGCCTATACTGTAATTACAGTGCTGTTGGAGCAGTGCTGTGTACAATTGTGTAAAAAAAAAAACCTGACTGACTGTTCGTTCAACTCTGAGCCTTATTACGGGTCAACTGTTACGTTCTCACAGTTTAACACTCTGGATTTCTGCTGCGTATGTAGTTATTATTATTATATAATATAATATAGTCTGAGAGCATTCTTTGTGTTTACGCAGCAAATGTTGACTGAGCAGAAACACTTGTTTGTTTGTTTTTTCCTCACATGTACTGTATAGTCTCTGTCGCGGGTGGAAACACTGTTACATTTCAGGATTCAAGTAAAAAAAAATATATAGCAAAAAGTTAATTATCTACTTTGTGTGTATTTCTTTTGTTATCATTGTTATCATATACTACTGTTAACTTCTTTGACTTGTTTATATCCTTTGATGTGTCTTATTTGTCTGTGCTGTTGTTTTTGTGTTTGTTGCTAAGGGTTGTGGCTCTTTCAGAGTGGCGGGAGGGGGAACAACATACACTTTCTTTGTATGGTATTGTATATGAAATATATAGCAAAAGTAGCAGATCGACACGCTCGAGCTTGTGGATCTGCAACTCTTGATGCTTTTGTGTGACACTGTAGTGTAGTTAGTATCAAGTAAGGCATTATTATGCATTTACGAACAGGGACATGCACACATAGACATCAAAGAGGGCTTCAGCCCCTGCCCCTTTTACTCTGTAAAACAACTGCCCTCTCCAGACCACGAATGCAGCATTTACTAATGGTGAAAGAAATGCAAAATGCCACTCTTTTCCATGCTGGAAGGCAGCGTTCAGGAGAATTGCCTTTTTCCCCGAAGTCTCCTGAACTTGAACACAGTATTTTGCGTTGAACAAATTTGTTTAGAAATCCATGTCGTTACACACCGCATCTCCACTAGCTAAAGAGTGCTGGGTTGCGCCCCGAAAATAGCTGATCTACAAGCTCTCAACGTGGCATACCGCGACGCGTTGTGAGCTTGTAGATCTGCTATTTTTGTCCAAAAGTGCCCTCTTACGGGATTTCAGCCCCTGCTTCTCTAACACTCTCTGCACGTGCCTGTTTACGAAAGCCCAACAGCAATAAGAACAGAGAGGATTCACAATCATTTTAGATAAGCTTAAGCGCTTTTGGGCATGATGTGTATAGAGCTCTGTCCCTAAAGTCCCAGCATTTGATCAAATAAAACTACTAGACACATACAGTGCTAGAGTGTTACACCTCATACTGTAACAACCACAGTCCTGTGCTATTTAGCAGGACTGGAGTATTTGTGTGATTATTAGTTCTCCTGCCGCTAATTGTTTGATCCAGTGTTCCGCCGCTGCATAATACGACATTCCCGCTATTTGTTTTATGTGTCTAAATCGCTGTTTTAATAATTAAAACGAAAGTCCGTCTCTGCCGCGGAGCAGGGGGAGAGAGCTACATGTTGTGATCTCGAAACCGGAAATCGACACATTCGCTGGGCTGCTAGGGCTTCTGGGAAATTGAGTCCAATGCAAGTGAACGGGGGTTTTGTCTGACTACAACAGCCTCACACCCCCCTCCATGTACCGTAGCAAGATGGCGATTGGTGCGATGGAATGTAAACACACGGCGCAAGCTATCTTCGGCGGAATTTCGACGATCAAAAGCCCAGATACTTCAGCGTATGATCTAAAGGTAATAAAACAATCTAGGCAGCGTAGAACATTTGATTAAAACGCGGGGAACGCGGGGTATGGCGTCAAAGTGTTAACCACATGAAACCTAGAGTCCCTATTCTGGGTCAAACCTGTATCAGACTAGTGACATCAGAAGACCGTCCAGACAATACAGACACAACAACTCAGGGGACATACAAACAAATGTATACATACAGTACAAAATCATACTCTTGTAGACGGCTCACCCATTACGCTCAATGCCTAAGTGGGGTACGTGAGCCATTACAATTTACAATTTAGGCATTTAGCAGACGCTCTTAACCCATTTAGACCCGAGGACGATTGTACAAAATGTCTTCTAAATCCTGACAGTTTTCTTGAAAAATCCATGTTTCTATGTCAGTTGTTCTCAAATATTTCCACGTCAAGGACCCCCTAAAATATATGTATTTGGCCTCCGACCCCCCCATCTGAAAATATGTTGTTCTAGGGACACCCCCAGAAGCAAAGATTTGAGTTAAAAATGTTCGCTCTGAAAGAATATATATTCAAAGATTTGCACCACATTTTCACGATTCTTCAAAAATAGCAGAACTACAAGCTCATGAGCTTGTAGATCTGCTATTTTTCAATAGCTAAAGTATAACATAATGCTTAAAACACCAAAAGGGATTCCCGCCCAAAATGGGTTAATCCAGAGCGATTTACAGTAAGCAGGAACGAAGATATGGTAATACCTCAAATACATAAAAATAGTCATTATGAATCATACGTATGCTAAGAACCTAACAGTGGAATAATTAACTATGCATATATACCATATAGTGCTATGTCTACATAAAATGCTATCTAAGTTGCATAAGTTGAGCCTTTGCGTACGTACGCCTGTATGGTCGTTGGGGCAATGTCAAGTGCTACGGGCTAAGATGGAGTCTGAATAAGTGGGTTTTCAGACTACGGCGGAAGATTGGGAGTGAGTCTGCAGTTCTGATTGCAATGGACAGTGCATTCCATAGTTTTGGAGCCAGAAGGGAGAAGAGTTTGGGACGTGTGGAGCGCTGTCAAGGTGTTTTTCCACGGTCTAATTGATTATGTACGATATAAAATGGCCAAAGCTGTGAATAGAGACAAGGGCATGTGCCGTATAAATGTCTCTACATGCCATACTCTCCCCACACCCGGCCGCCACCAGTGCTTTCTGTTTCCAATCCCACACGCCTAAACTAACCCAGCAGGTCTGGCAGGGAATCAAACCAGCAGCCTCTCACGTCTGGTACGTACCAGTGTTCATTCCGTCGACTAAAACTATGTTGAAAAATGTTCGTCGACTACCCTTTTTTCACAGAGGAAAACTAAATGAAAACTAAGCTATGATGAGCCAAGACAATTTCGTCAACAAATAAATACTAGACTAAAATGATAGGAAGGGACTAGTGGACAAGAGATCCAGTATAAGTCATTTTACACTTGGTTGCATGCTGAAAATAGCCAATCTGCAAGCTCACAACGTTGTGAGATTGTAGATCGGCTATTTTCAGCAAGTGTAAAGTCAGCCATTACGACGGCATCAAGGCCCGCCAAAACACATTTCAGTAGATTTAGTCGACAAAAATCGTATTATGTTTAGTCGACGAAAAAACTAGACTAACACTAAAACATTCCAGGTGACTAAAACTAAATGGAAACTATTCAAAAGACTATGACTAAGACTAAAATCAAAATGTGCTGCCAAAGACAACGCCGGTACGTACCTAATGTAGAACCCTCTCTTGGGGTTGCTCCGCAGCGTGGTGGTACCAGAACCCATACTGCTGTTCATCAGCTGTTCTCGCAGGTCGTGGATCTTGGCTTCGAAGCGGCTGTATTCTGAACAACAACAACAGAACAACGCATCAAAGATGATGTACTGTAAACCAGCGGTTCTAAAAGAAAACAAAATGTTTTAGCTCAAGACCCAAAAAAGAAATTTAAGACGTTTGCCCGAGACCCAAACTAGTGAAAATAGCAGATCTAACAAGCTGACAACGCATCGCGATGTGACGTGTATTTTTTTTTGGGGGGGGAGCAGTTTTTTAATGACATGACCAAAACATGATGAAATATATCGTCTCGTTCGAGTGGAAATCCAATGTTTAAAACTGTTACTTTTCAGGATTCAATGAAACAATAATTGCAAAAGTAGCAGATCTGCCGCCTGAAAACGCATCGCATTTCGAGCTTGTGAATGTGCTACTTTTGATGCTTTTGTGTGACGCTGTGCTGTAGTATGACCAAGTAGGGCGTTCATTTATGAGAAAAAAAAAAGAATATGCAGATAGGACGATATCAGAGCTGTCCTTAAAGGAGAATTCCATGCTACCTTCTTCTTACCTTTATTTGTAGTTGTTACGTCCCCACCAAAGAGGTCCAGGTGTTATTTTGTGCAAAAGTGCATTATTGGCTATTTCCCCTAATATAAGCCCTCAATGGGGGTTGGGTTTTTGTGGTAATTCACTTATTTCCATCCAAATAATTAGTATTACTTAGATACTATTTACATTATGAAGAGAGGATATATTTAAAAAAAAAAAAAGATGGAAATAAGCGAATTAGCACAACACCATTCAATTCAATGCAATTCAATTCAATTCAATTCATTGAGGGCTTATGGTAGGGGAAATAGCCAATACTGCGCTTTTGCACAAAATAACACCTGGACCTCTTTGGTGGGGACGTAACAACTACAAATAAATGTAAGAAAGCCTTTTAGTATGGAATTCTCCTTTAACGACGTGTCAGTGTCTCACCCTCTGGTCTGTACTGGGCGATGATAAACTGACTCCCCCTCTGGTCTGTACTGGTGATGATAAACTGACTCCCCCTCTGGTCTGTACTGGGTGATGATAAACTGACTCCCCCTCTGGTCTGTACTGGGCGATGATAAACTGACTCACCCTCTGGTCTGTACTGGTGATGATAAACTGACTCCCCCTCTGGTCTGTACTGGGTGATGATAAACTGACTCCCCCTCTGGTCTGTACTGGGTGATGATAAACTGACTCCCCCTCTGGTCTGTACTGGGTGATGATAAACTAACTCACCCTCTGGTCAGTCTGTACTGGGTGATGATAAAATAACTCACCCTCTGGTCTGTAGTGGGTCGATGATAAACTAACTCACCCTCTGGTCTGTACTGGGTGATGATAAACTGACTCCCCCTCTGGTCTGTACTGGTGATGATAAACTAACTCACCCTCTGGTCTGTACTGGGTGATGATAAACTGACTCACCCTCTGGTCTGTAGTGGGCGATGATAAACTAACTCCCCCTCTGGTCTGTACTGGTGATGATAAACTAACTCACCCTCTGGTCTGTAGTGGGCGATGATAAACTAACTCCCCCTCTGGTCTGTACTGGTGATGATAAACTAACTCACCCTCTGGTCTGTACTGGGTGATGATAAACTGACTCACCCTCTGGTCTGTAGTGGGCGATGATAAACTAACTCCCCCTCTGGTCTGTACTGGTGATGATAAACTAACTCACCCTCTGGTCTGTCTGTACTGGGTGATGATAAACTGACTCCCCCTCTGGTCTGTACTGGGCGATGATAAACTAACTCACCCTCTGGTCAGTCTGTACTGGGTGATGATAAACTGACTCCCCCTCTGGTCTGTACTGGGCGATGATAAACTAACTCACCCTCTGGTCTGTACTGGGTGATGATAAACTGACTCCCCCTCTGGTCTGTACTGGGTGATGATAAACTGACTCCCCCTCTGGTCTGTACTGGGTGATGATAAACTAACTCACCCTCTGGTCTGTCTGTACTGGGTGATGATAAACTGACTCCCCCTCTGGTCTGTACTGGGCGATGATAAACTAACTCACCCTCTGGTCAGTCTGTACTGGGTGATGATAAACTAACTCACCCTCTGGTCAGTCTGTACTGGGTGATGATAAAATAACTCACCCTCTGGTCTGTAGTGGGTCGATGATAAACTAACTCACCCTCTGGTCAGTCTGTACTGGGTGATGATAAAATAACTCACCCTCTGGTCTGTAGTGGGTCGATGATAAACTAACTCACCCTCTGGTCAGTCTGTACTGGGTGATGATAAAATAACTCACCCTCTGGTCTGTAGTGGGTCGATGATAAACTAACTCACCCTCTGGTCTGTACTGGGCGATGATAAACTAACTCACCCTCTGGTCTGTAGTGGGTCGATGATAAACTAACTCACCCTCTGGTCTGTAGTGGGTCGATGATAAACTAACTCACCGTCTGGTCCGTCTGTACTGGGCGATGATAAACTGACTCACCCTCTGGTCTGTACTGGTGATGATAAACTGACTCACCCTCTGGTCTGTACTGGGCGATGATAAACTGACTCACCCTCTGGTCTGTACTGGTGATGATAAACTGACTCACCCTCTGGTCTGTAGTGGGCGATGATAAACTAACTCCCCCTCTGGTCTGTACTGGTGATGATAAACTAACTCCCCCTCTGGTCTGTACTGGGTGATGATAAACTAACTCCCCCTCTGGTCTGTACTGGTGATGATAAACTAACTCCCCCTCTGGTCTGTACTGGGTGATGATAAACTAACTCCCCCTCTGGTCTGTACTGGTGATGATAAACTAACTCCCCCTCTGGTCTGTACTGGGTGATGATAAACTAACTCACCCTCTGGTCTGTCTGTACTGGGTGATGATAAACTGACTCACCCTCTGGTCTGTACTGGGCGATGATGGTGACCGTCTGTCCGGCGTTTTTCAGAGCGGCCGCCGCCTGTTCGTGTGTGGCCATGCGCAGGTCAACACCGTTCACCTGACAACACATGGGAAAAAAAGAAACACAAGCATTGTTATTTTGTTGTTTTTTTTAACCGCAAATGAAACATTTCACATAATATTAGACCATAAAAAGAGCTGTGCACAAAAAAAGGGTTTTGAATCCAGTGAAAGCGCCCCGGCTGGACCCCCGCGGCTCTATAGCGGCAGTGATGCCAGCAGTGTTGATTTCGTCGACTAAAACTAAGACGAAAAATGTTCGTCGACTACCTTTTTTCACTGAGGAAAACTAAATTAAAAAATGAAAACTAAGCTAGATGATGACTAAAACTAAGACTAAATATATTGACAATTTCGTCATAAAAACTAGACTAGGGACTAGTGGACAAGAGATCCAGTATAAGTAATTTTACACTTGGTTGCATGCTGAAAATAGCCGATCTACTAGCTCACAACGCGTCGCGCTGCGACGCGTTGTGAGCTTGTAGATCGGCTATTTTCAGCAAGTGTAAAATCAGTCATTACGACGGCCTCAAGACCCGCCGAAATACAATTCAAATCAACTGTAGATTTAGTCGACTAAAACTAGACTAACACTAAAACATTCCGGGTGACTAAAATGTGACTAAAACTAAATGAAAACTATTCAAGGGACTACGACTAAAACTAAAATCTGCTGCCAAAAACAACACTGGATGTCAGACGGCAGTTGCTTTATATATCAAAGCTGTTCCATTTTGACCCCTAACCAACCCCTTATACAGTGAGTCTACGCTTCCGCAACCAACCAAGACCTTTGAATTTATTAAAGAACACACATTAGCTCACGCTGGCTCTTTTGAAGATATTAATGTGTGTGTGTGCTTCCCTGATAGGGAGTAGAAAAGAAAAGAAAAATATGTTCTGGTCAGTGTGGATGATCTAATGAATCAAGGTCAGTGTCTGGACGCGGGCTGCGGCGCCTGTAGATTCCACCAGGAATCCTGTTGGAGTTCTTTGAACGGTGTGACCGGGTACAACCTCTGATTAATCCATTTAGACCTGAGGACGATTCGACAGAATCGACTGTGGCTCAGGAGGTAGAGCAGGTCGTCCAATGATCCATGGGTCGGCGGTCGGCGGTTCGAATCCCAGCTCCTCCTCCTGTCCACATGTCGAAGTGTCCTTGGGCAAGACACTGAACCCCAAATTGCTCCCGATGTGCTGGTTGGTACCTTGCATGGCTTCCGCCGCAATCGGTGTATGAATGTGTGTGTGTGAATGAGTGAATGTAATGCACAATCTATGTAAAGCGCCTTGGATAAAGGCGCTATATAAATGCACCATTTACCATTTACCATTTTCTAAATCCTGACAGTTTTCAGAAAAAAAACTCATGTTTCTATGTCAGTGGTTCTCAAAGGTTTTCATGTCAAGGACCCCAGAAACTATATGTAATTGGCCACAACCCCCACCGAGTGCCGTGCTACGAGCGCCGCGCTACGAGCTTGTAGATCTGCTATTTTTTCAATAGCTAAAGTATAATCCTTAGAACACCAAATGGGGTTCCCGTCCGGAATGCGTTAATCTCTTCTGAGCAGTCTGCTGCTCCACTTTTTATAGAGGACTTTATTACAGTGAAACTCTCTCTCTCTCTCTCTCTCAAAGCAGGAAGTGCACGGCAAAGTCAAAGTGACATCAGAATTAATGAGTTGTGTTGAAAACTATAACTTTTGTATCCTCTCTTATCCAAGTAACCTAGAGCTTCTATAGCGAACTGTTCTTATAGTCATAATGCTGAGACTACTGTACACACAGGGCTGCACGATTATGGCCAACATCATTATCACTCGTTATTTTGTATCGATGTTGAGATCACATATTCATAATCATACCGTTTGCACATCCATGCTGTGCCACTGTATATTCGTGCTGTTTTATAGGCCTACACATTTGTTTTTAATCAAATTAAAATTGTTCCTCTTTCTTCAACCTACTGTAAATTCAAGAGTGAATACCCACATTTAACGCTAAATGAAAATCAACGGAGCACTTTAGTGCAGCCTTAGTGCCTGAGACCCTAACCCAATACATCAACATTAACATTAGAGCAGCCTTACTGCCTGAGACCCTAACCCAATACATCAACATTAACATTAGAGCAGCCTTAGTGCCTGAGACCCTAACCCAATACATCAACATTAACATTAGAGCAGCCTTACTGCCTGAGACCCTAACCCAATACATCAACATTAACATTAGAGCAGCCTTAGTGCCTGAGACCCTAACCCAATACATCAACATTAACATTAGAGCAGCCTTAGTGCCTGAGACCCTAACCCAATACATCAACATTAACATTAACATTAGAGCAGCCTTAGTGCCTGAGACCCTAACCCAATACATCAACATTAACATTAGAGCAGCCTTACTGCCTGAGACCCTAACCCAATACATCAACATTAACATTAGAGCAGCCTTACTGCCTGAGACCCTAACCCAATACATCAACATTAACATTAACATTAGAGCAGCCTTACTGCCTGAGACCCTAACCCAATACATCAACATTAACATTAACATTAGAGCAGCCTTACTGCCTGAGACCCTAACCCAATACATTAACATTAGAGCAGCCTTACTGCCTGAGACCCTAACCCAATACATCAACATTAACATTAGAGCAGCCTTACTGCCTGAGACCCTAACCCAATACATCAACATTAACATTAGAGCAGCCTTAGTGCCTGAGACCCTAACCCAATACATCAACATTAACATTAGAGCAGCCTTACTGCCTGAGACCCTAACCCAATACATCAACATTAACATTAGAGCAGCCTTAGTGCCTGAGACCCTAACCCAATACATTAACATCAACATTAGAGCAGCCTTAGTGCCTGAGACCCTAACCCAATACATCAACATTAACATTAGAGCAGCCTTAGTGCCTGAGACCCTAACCCAATACATCAACATTAACATTAGAGCAGCCTTACTGCCTGAGACCCTAACCCAATACATCAACATTAACATTAACATTAGATCAGCCTTAGTGCCTGAGACCCTAACCCAATACATCAACATTAACATTAACATTAGATCAGCCTTAGTGCCTGAGACCCTAACCCAATACATCAACATTAACATTAGAGCAGCCTTACTGCCTGAGACCCTAACCCAATACATCAACATTAACATTAACATTAGAGCAGCCTTACTGCCTGAGACCCTAACCCAATACATCAACATTAACATTAACATTAGAGCAGCCTTACTGCCTGAGACCCTAACCCAATACATCAACATTAACATTAGAGCAGCCTTAGTGCCTGAGACCCTAACCCAATACATCAACATTAACATTAACATTAGAGCAGCCTTACTGCCTGAGACCCTAACCCAATACATCAACATTAACATTAGAGCAGCCTTACTGTCTGAGACCCTAACCAAATACATCAACATTAACATTAGAGCAGCCTTAGTGCCTGAGACCCTAACCCAATACATCAACATTAACATTAGAGCAGCCTTACTGCCTGAGACCCTAACCCAATACATCAACATTAACATTAGAGCAGCCTTACTGTCTGAGACCCTAACCAAATACATCAACATTAACATTAGATCAGCCTTAGTGCCTGAGACCCTAACCCAATACATCAACATTAACATTAGAGCAGCCTTACTGCCTGAGACCCTAACCCAATACATCAACATTAACATTAGAGCAGCCTTAGTGCCTGAGACCCTAACCCAATACATCATCAGCAAATCTCTTCTCTAGAATACTATACTTCAATTATGTTTTTTAAAGACTACTAGTTAATTCAATGACTCTTTTTGATACAGAGACAGTCATGGCGGAAAGACTAACTGTTCAGGAGAGGAAAAAAACTGATTTTCTTTTTTTTTATGCAAAATGAGTTAATAGCACAGGCAAACTCTTCACATACTAGAGCATAATATGCTCTAGTATGTGCATTTATTTCAGATATTATCTGAAATAAATGTCAGAGCTGAAATCGACATGTACATATGAAATATTAAACATGTAGCTAGGTGTAATGTTCGAGACCACAGACGTCAACCTTTCAAGCCTGTTTTCTCAACTCGCTGTTTTCTGCAAGACATTACTCTATAATCTCCAAAACTAGTGGGTCAAACTGAACAACCAATATGTCAATTTGAAGCTATGATTCGTTGTTTTCTGCAAGACATTACTCTATAATCTCCAAAACTAGTGAGTCAAACAGAACAACCAATATGTATGCTTTCATATGACATGAACAAACAAAATACATCAATGACTTAGCCTCGGTCAGAAGCGGTACATCATTATTATGTATTTAGCTCCAAAATCTGAGGTCTCACTTGTTATCTTGTTTCTGGAAGAAACCTTGGAAAGTGAGAATATGGGACAATACATGTTCTGCGGAGTAAAGTGCTGAATAAGCATTAAAGGTATATTCAGTGATTTCACTTATATCACTTATTTTTTGGATAATCCTCCCTACTATAAAGTGTGCTGACCATATAAGGACTTCTTCCATGTCCCCAGTGAGCCCCTGGGGTCAAAAACCCTAGTTTCGGTTTGGGCTTTGGGTGGCAAAGCCTTCATCCAATCGGGATGAGAGGGGCCTTCCTCCAATCATGATCGAGTGGGGCGGGCATTGGTGCACGTGCTGTTGGTCTGTTGTACTTCCCCCACTGTAGAGCGTGTGCATGTGCACATCTTGTTACCGGGTGGACCGGGTTTTTTTCCAAATCACCCAAATCACTGAATGCTCCTTTAAATAATGATTTGACAATCTGCATGTCTTCTCATGTCATCACTCGTACGCTGTCTTGCTTTGGGCTGAAGGAACGAGGCCAGGGATGGAAACCCAGTGAATGTTCATTTCCACTTAATCACGCTACCAACATATTTTATTCACATGCTTATGGTCTGCTAGTATTTCCCCCTCTAATCTAGTCTAGACCAGTTCTCTCCACTGAAAAGAGTAGTCCTCGACTCGCACCGAGTTTTAGTTTGTAAAAACATTCCTTCCTCCAACTTTAATATTCTGCCTATGAGGGAGATTCTGACAGTGCTTCTCAATGGGAAACGGAGCGGTTTGTTGTGCCATTCGAGAAGTCTGGTGTGTGTGACCGCACCCTTAGGCCACACCGCTCTTTAACACTCTTTATGCTAAGTACGTGTATACTGTACACGTCCTGGGAATCAAAACCACGGGGTGCCTTGGACGTGTATAGGCGTCCTTAGGTCGTTTTTATAAATATAATAAAAAAGGGTACTCTGTGTGTTTCGCGCATGCACACTGGCGTTCACTTCCGTGTTTGTGGCCCGATTAGAATGGCCTGTAACTCTAAAACTAGGGCGCTCTCCATGGTTTTGACCAAAAGGGCAATGCTCTGTCTTCATTTCACATCAGGAAGCATCTCGTTTGGAATATAAACGCTTCTAGAGAGACTTTAGCATGACCAGCGTGAAGTAAGAACGGAAGATTATGACTCCCGGTTTAGGGGGGTAACGGAGCGTGGGGCTTTTCAGAGTAAAATCTGCCCATCTGATTGGCACTCTAGCGCCTTTATTCTGAAAAAAACATCCCTGGCAAAAATAGTGTTCATTCTACCAAATGTCTGCAAACTGTTCCATTCCCATTGAAACGCATTGGCAGAATCTAACCCTCATAGGTAGAATAAAAACGTGGTGACCGTGCCCCTCTAACGGTGAATCCAGAATCCAGAAAAAAAAAGGTGCCAGAGACTCCACATACAACAGCAATTCAGTCCATAAAGACCAAAACACAACTCATATTAATCATTCAGATTCTGTTCTACCAACGTGCATTTCTCAGGTGAACTAGAAAGATGCAATTATGGAAAAATTGCAAAGTGTGGTTGCCACAATCGCTAATATAGACCCCTCCCAGTAATGTTGCTAGCCAATTAACAATGTCATGTCACCCCTGTGATCATGTGTAGTAATTCGGAGGGGATTTATCCCCCAAAAATCATGTTTTTGCAACATAAAGGTTAGATATTTCCATATTTGCGGCGAACTATTACTCTTTAAAGATGAAAGCAGCTGGTGCGTGCTCTTACGCTCAGTATCTGGTCCCCCTTGTGCAGCTCTCCGCTGAGGTCGGCCGGGCCCCCCGCCAGGATGAAGGAGATGAAGATGCCCTCTCCGTCCTCTCCGCCCACGATGTTAAAACCCAGCCCCGTGGAGCCTCGGTGGATCAGCACCCTGCGAGGGTCCCTGTATGGGACACAGCATGGATTGATTGATTGATTGATTGATTGATTGATTATTTTATCAAGACAATAGAAAATGCAAACAGTACATGGTACAGTCAAAGCACATTGGTCCAAACGGATAGCACCGAAAAAAAGACCTTGCGGTCTTGTTTCCAATTCAGGTCCCATTGCATTCATTCACAAACTCGACAATGACAATAATCGAGATAGCTCAAAAACATGATAACTATGTACAGGTGTGATGATCGGGGATCATCTTATGAGTATTATTGTTGTGAGATATTATGAATAGCCTTTGTATGGGCATATTTATATTTACTAGAGTTCTCACATTGTTATCGGCTACACAGTACCAGGGTGGGGGGAGTGGTTGCCTGTGTTTTCCCTAATCCTCCGCAGGTGGACTGATTGATGATTGACACCTAGAGAAGCTGGCCCGTCTGTCAGGGAGTGATCGGCCCTGACTGGCTGTCGGTCTAGAGTGGGCGTGCTCCTGATCATAGCTCTCCCTACTCACCTATCCTATATCAGTCAGTCTGTTCCTGGAAGGCGGTGGGGAGACAGAACGGAATCCTCTCTCTCCCAGCCGCCACACTGACTGTGGACTTTTGCCATACTGTTTGATATAGTTTTGTCCCTTCGGAAAGGACTCGTTCCTCTTTAGTTGTAGTGTTCATTTGTGTCTGTTTGATAGGTATTTTCTTTTGAGTTTGTATTCTGTAAAGCATCCATTTCATTATTTAATTCATCTTTATATAAATAAATATTCACATTTTGAAGCTGGTTTCCTGTCGATCCATTAAATGTTACACTTAATTACCCCTAGACATATTGGGTTGTAACAACAGGTCAGGTCGAAATTCAAGGGGGGGGGGGGGGGTATTAGGAGGTGGGGCAATCACCTTCTCTCCTTTTGATCCGCTGACAATGACAGGTGAATTTCCAGACCCGTTTAAAAGGAAGCCAGTGATTTGCTTGTTTTGAGGGAAGGCATTGCCCCCTTCCATGTCACGCCTGAGTGGCAGTGCTGTGGAAAATGCACAACATTTATCCATATTTGTTCTAAATGTGGGTGGCACCAGATCATTATGTATGCTCCCTCTAGTGTTGTGGCTGTGGGAGTTGCTCACCTTTATGAGGTAATCATTCAAATAAATGAGCACTGAGGGCATGGGGGGCAGAGCTGCATTTACAATTGTGAATGTCAGTCCCATTTTCAACTGCTTGCCTCTAACAGAGTTAATAAAATCACACCCGTGTGAACTGAGTGGTGCAAATCCCCCCCCCCCCTCTCTCTCTCATTAGCAGGCAACAGTGTAGCACTATCTCTCTCTCTCTCTGTTTCTGGCACAACAGCGCCACTTTTGGTACTCATTGGTACTGGTGCTCATAGTCACACACAAACACGGTTGAACACACGGTTGAACACACGGTTGACACGGACATTGCTGTTCCTTGGAGTGGTTGCACCACTCAAAAACCTACCAGCACCCTGTGAGGTTAACGGTATGGGACACAACAGAGTTAATAAATGTTAAGGAGGGACAAGTGGAGAAGAGACCCAGTAGAACTATTAAATAAATGTTAAGGAGGGACACTAGTGGAGAAGAGACCCAGTAGAACTATTAAATAAATGTTAAGGAGGGACACTAGTGGAGAAGAGACCCAGTAGAACTATTAAATAAATGTTAAGGAGGGACACTAGTGGAGAAGAGACCCAGTAGAACTATTAAATAAATGTTAAGGAGGGACACTAGTGGAGAAGAAAGAGACCCAGTAGAACTATTAAATAAATGTTAAGGAGGGACACTAGTGGAGAAGAGACCCAGTAGAACTATTAAATAAATGTTAAGGAGGGACACTAGTGGAGAAGAGACCCAGTAGAACTATTAAATAAATGTTAAGGAGGGACACTAGTGGAGAAGAGACCCAGTAGAACTATTAAATACATGTTAAGGAGGGACACTAGTGGAGAAGAGACCCAGTAGAACTATTAAATAAATGTTAAGGAGGCACACTAGTGGAGAAGAGACCCAGTAGAACTATTAAATAAATGTTAAGGAGGGACACTAGTGGAGAAGAGACCCAGTAGAACTATTAAATAAATGTTAAGGAGGGACACTAGTGGAGAAGAGACCCAGTAGAACTATTAAATAAATGTTAAGGAGGGACACTAGTGGAGAAGAAAGAGACCCAGTAGAACTATTAAATAAATGTTAAGGAGGCACACTAGTGGAGAAGAGACCCAGTAGAACTATTAAATAAATGTTAAGGGACACTAGTGGAGAAGAGACCCAGTAGAACTATTAAATAAAATGTTAAGGAGGGACTAGTGGAGAAGAGACCCAGTAGAACTATTAAATAAATGTTAAGGAGGCACTAGTGGAGAAGAGACCCAGTAGAACTATTAAATAAATGTTAAGGAGGCACTAGTGGAGAAGAGACCCAGTAGAACTATTAAATAAATGTTAAGGAGGGACACTAGTAGAGAAGAGACCCAGTAGAACTATTAAATAAATGTTAAGGAGGGACACTAGTGGAGAAGAGACCCAGTAGAACTATTAAATAAATGTTAAGGAGGGACACTAGTGGAGAAGAGACCCAGTAGAACTATTAAATAAATGTTAAGGAGGGACACTAGTGGAGAAGAGACCCAGTAGAACTATTAAATAAATGTTAAGGAGGCACTAGTGGAGAAGAGACCCAGTAGAACTATTAAATAAATGTTAAGGGACACTAGTGGAGAAGAGACCCAGTAGAACTATTAAATAAATGTTAAGGAGGCACTAGTGGAGAAGAGACCCAGTAGAACTATTAAATAAATGTTAAGGAGGGACTAGTGGAGAAGAGACCCAGTAGAACTATTAAATAAATGTTAAGGAGGGACACTAGTGGAGAAGAGACCCAGTAGAACTATTAAATAAATGTTAAGGAGGGACACTAGTGGAGAAGAGACCCAGTAGAACTATTAAATAAATGTTAAGGAGGGACTAGTGGAGAAGAGACCCAGTAGAACTATTAAATAAATGTTAAGGAGGGACACTAGTGGAGAAGAGACCCAGTAGAACTATTAAATAAATGTTAAGGAGGCACTAGTGGAGAAGAGACCCAGTAGAACTATTAAATAAATGTTAAGGGACACTAGTGGAGAAGAGACCCAGTAGAACTATTAAATAAATGTTAAGGAGGCACTAGTGGAGAAGAGACCCAGTAGAACTATTAAATAAATGTTAAGGAGGGACTAGTGGAGAAGAGACCCAGTAGAACTATTAAATAAATGTTAAGGAGGCACACTAGTGGAGAAGAGACCCAGTAGAACTATTAAATAAATGTTAAGGAGGCACTAGTGGAGAAGAGACCCAGTAGAACTATTAAATAAATGTTAAGGAGGCACTAGTGGAGAAGAGACCCAGTAGAACTATTAAATAAATGTTAAGGAGGCACTAGTGGAGAAGAGACCCAGTAGAACTATTAAATAAATGTTAAGGAGGGACACTAGTGGAGAAGAGACCCAGTAGTACTATTAAATAAATGTTAAGGAGGGACACTAGTGGAGAAGAGACCCAGTAGACCTATTAAATAAATGTTAAGGAGGCACTAGTGGAGAAGAGACCCAGTAGAACTATTAAATAAATGTTAAGGAGGGACACTAGTGGAGAAGAGACCCAGTAGAACTATTAAATAAATGTTAAGGAGGGACACTAGTGGAGAAGAGACCCAGTAGAACTATTAAATAAATGTTAAGGAGGGACACTAGTGGAGAAGAGACCCAGTAGAACTATTAAATAAATGTTAAGGAGGGACACTAGTGGAGAAGAGACCCAGTAGAACTATTAAATAAATGTTAAGGAGGGACACTAGTGGAGAAGAGACCCAGTAGAACTATTAAATAAATGTTAAGGAGGGACACTAGTGGAGAAGAGACCCAGTAGAACTATTAAATACATGTTAAGGAGGCAAGTGGAGAAGAGACCCAGTAGAACTATTCAATACAATGTTAAGGAGGGACACTAGTGGAGAAGAGACCCAGTAGAACTATTCAATACAATGTTAAGGAGGGACACTAGTGGAGAAGAGACCCAGTATAACTATTAAATACATGTTAAGGAGGGACACTAGTGGAGAAGAGACCCAGTAGAACTATTAAATAAATGTTAAGGAGGGACACTAGTGGAGAAGAGACCCAGTAGAACTATTAAATAAATGTTAAGGAGGCACTAGTGGAGAAGAGACCCAGTAGAACTATTAAATACATGTTAAGGAGGGACACTAGTGGAGAAGAGACCCAGTAGAACTATTCAATAAATGTTAAGGAGGGACACTAGTGGAGAAGAGACCCAGTAGAACTATTAAATAAATGTTAAGGAGGCACACTAGTGGAGAAGAGACCCAGTAGAACTATTAAATACATGTTAAGGAGGGACACTAGTGGAGAAGTGACCCAGTAGAACTATTAAATAAATGTTAAGGAGGGACACTAGTGGAGAAGAGACCCAGTAGAACTATTAAATAAATGTTAAGGAGGGACACTAGTGGAGAAGAGACCCAGTAGAACTATTAAATAAATGTTAAGGAGGCACACTAGTGGAGAAGAGACCCAGTAGAACTATTAAATAAATGTTCAGGAGGGACACTAGTAGAGAAGAGACCCAGTAGAACTATTAAATAAATGTTAAGGAGGGACACTAGTGGAGAAGAGACCCAGTAGAACTATTAAATAAATGTTAAGGAGGGACTAGTGGAGAAGAGACCCAGTAGAACTATTAAATAAATGTTAAGGAGGGACACTAGTGGAGAAGAGACCCAGTAGAACTATTAAATAAATGTTAAGGAGGGACACTAGTGGAGAAGAGACCCAGTAGAACTATTAAATACATGTTAAGGAGGCAAGTGGAGAAGAGACCCAGTAGAACTATTCAATACAATGTTAAGGAGGGACACTAGTGGAGAAGAGACCCAGTAGAACTATTCAATACAATGTTAAGGAGGGACACTAGTGGAGAAGAGACCCAGTAGAACTATTAAATAAATGTTAAGGAGGGACACTAGTGGAGAAGAGACCCAGTAGAACTATTAAATAAATGTTAAGGAGGGACACTAGTGGAGAAGAGACCCAGTAGAACTATTAAATAAATGTTAAGGAGGGACACTAGTGGAGAAGAGACCCAGTAGAACTATTAAATAAAATGTTAAGGAGGCACTAGTGGAGAAGAGACCCAGTAGAACTATTAAATAAATGTTAAGGAGGGACTAGTGGAGAAGAGACCCAGTAGAACTATTAAATAAATGTTAAGGAGGGACTAGTGGAGAAGAGACCCAGTAGAACTATTAAATCAATGTTAAGGAGGGACTAGTGGAGAAGAGACCCAGTAGAACTATTAAATCAATGTTAAGGAGGGACACTAGTGGAGAAGAGACCCAGTAGAACTATTAAATAAATGTTAAGGAGGGACACTAGTGGAGAAGAGACCCAGTAGAACTATTAAATAAAATGTTAAGGAGGCACTAGTGGAGAAGAGACCCAGTAGAACTATTAAATACATGTTAAGGAGGGACTAGTGGAGAAGAGACCCAGTAGAACTATTAAATAAATGTTAAGGAGGCACACTAGTGGAGAAGAGACCCAGTAGAACTATTAAATAAATGTTAAGGAGGCACACTAGTGGAGAAGAGACCCAGTAGAACTATTAAATAAATGTTAAGGAGGCACACTAGTGGAGAAGAGACCCAGTAGAACTATTAAATAAATGTTAAGGAGGGACACTAGTGGAGAAGAGACCCAGTAGAACTATTAAATACATGTTAAGGAGGCACACTAGTGGAGAAGAGACCCAGTAGAACTATTAAATAAATGTTAAGGAGGGACACTAGTGGAGAAGAGACCCAGTAGAACTATTAAATACATGTTAAGGAGGGACTAGTGGAGAAGAGACCCAGTAGAACTATTAAATACATGTTAAGGAGGGACTAGTGGAGAAGAGACCCAGTAGAACTATTAAATACATGTTAAGGAGGGACTAGTGGAGAAGAGACCCAGTAGAACCATTAAATACATGTTAAGGAGGGACTAGTGGAGAAGAGACCCAGTAGAACTGAGACAAGTCATTCCATGCTGCTGCGTGGCTGTCAAATGAACATATAAATAATGCAGTATTTTCCCTGGCTGCACATCAACGGTCCAGTCAGTGTGTGTCCAGTCAGAGGCTACTTTAAACCACATCGACCGAGACCGATTCTATAAAATGTCTTCGGTTTTTTGAAAAACCTACGTTTCTATGTCCGTCGTTCTCAAACATTTTCATATCAAAAAATATATGTAATTGGCCGCCAACCCCCATCTGAAAATATGTTGTTCCAGGGACCCCCCAGAAGCAAAGATTTGAGTTAAAAACGTTGGCTCTGAAAGAATATATATTCAAAGATTTGCACCACATTACGACCACATCACGACTTTTCAAAAATAGCAGACCTACAAGCTTGCGCGCTATGAGCTTGTAGATCTGCTATTTTTCAATAGCTAAAGTAGAACAGAATGCTTAAAACACCAAAAGGGGTTCCCGCCCAAAATGGGTTAAAACCACCACCACTAACGAGACAAGACAGCCTTGACAGTTGAGAAGAGAGTTCAAGTGATGCCAAGAGACACAGCACTTCCTTCCTCGCAGAATGGGAGGAGAAGATCGTTGTTTTGTTTTCTCATCATACCGAATGGAAACGGCATTCGTCTCATCTGTAACGACTGTTCGGCATGCATGTTTTCACTAAGCTGGTTCGTACGGTTAAAAGGTTTCGTGACATTCATTTTCATTAATGTTTATTTTTCGTTTTTCTTTTAGGTTTTATATAACCTCAATTACACCCACACGAACATTCTGTGGATGTTCTGTGTTCTCGGGTTTTCTCTGTGGGTTCTGAAGCCTTTTGAGCTATAATGAAAACAGGCCTCAACAGTGACATCTGCTGGCAAATTGTAAATGTCATATTATGGGATGACATCACAGTCCGCAGGAAAATTAGAGCACTTGTTTAAGCCAGAAAACCACAGACCACAGAAAATCTATTTGGGTGCAATTGAGCTAAAAAACAAACAAAAAAAAAAAACGTCTTTTTAATCTCACGATCCCTTTAAAAGGGATATTTCACTTTCCAAAAAACTTTTGGTCATTTCATCGTCTACTCAGGCTTATGTGAACACCCTGGTTACTGGATTTTCAGTATTTAGATATTTGATTTTCATTGTCCCGCCCCCTTCCTATACAAATCCATTGTAACTTCAAACTCCTTTAACTATTAACCATGATAGATTTTTTGTCATTTTTGTTTTCATTTATTTTTAATAATTATTTTGGAAAAGAACCTCCTCCAGGAAGAGGCCAGAGGAGACTAAAACGATAAATGAAAACAGTAATTAAAAAGGACAATATCATTCAATAGAAAAAAAGGTTGGGTGTTTTCTATGAATCTATCATGGTTAAAATGGAGTTTGAAGTTATAGGTTTGTATAGGAAGGGGGCGGGGAAGCTAAAATTAATATCAAAATACTGAATCAAGCAACTTAAAAACTGTCCAGGGTGTTCACACATGAAATATCCCTTTAACGCCCACCCGCCCGCCCGCCCGCCCGCCCGCCCGCCTGCCTGCCTGCCTGCGTAATGTGTACCATTCTCACCCAAAACATATAATTATGACATGGCGACAACAAGCAGTCCTCCAACCACGCAGGATAATTATGAACATTTAAATCATAGTATTCAGTAATTGATGGATTTATGAATGAACCGAGTTCCCAGCTGCAAGGCAAATTGATAATTAGTTTGTACTGTACAGATAGCACTGTAGAAATATCCCTATTATGCAAGTATAAAGACAACAAAATCCTATACATACTACGCTGTAGTATGATCAAGTCGGGCATTCATTTACGAAAAACAAAAACAAAACAAAAAATATATATACAAAAACGTTTTTTTTGGTATTCAGACAGCCAGCAATGAGTAAAATGCTTCCAAAAACATTTAGTCTGTGACACATCTAGGGGCCACAATCTGCATTCAAAGATTTTCCTAGAAGCTTTGTCATTGGTCGATTTGCCCGTCTACTTCCTGATTGGTTAGTCATTTCGACCGCGGTTTTTTTTCGACCAATGACAAAGCTTCTAGGAACATCTTTGAATGCAGATTGTGGCCCCTAGATGTGTCACATAGAGACTACATTTTTTGGGGAGCGTTTTACCCATTGCTGGCTGTCTGAATACCAAAACAAGAAAGATTTTTGACATAGTATTGCTTATAGCAGCTTTAACCCATTTAGACCTGAGGACGATATAATTCTTGTGACAGTCGTTCTCAAACAATGTCATGTCAAGGACTCACAAAAATATATGTAATTGGCCGCCGACCCCCATCTGAAAACATGTTTGTTTTCAGAAAACATGTTTGAAAACATGTTTGTTTTCAGATGAGTTAAAAACGTTCGCTCTGAAAGAATATATATTCCAAATGTGCGCCACATTTTCACGATTTTTCAAAAATAGCAGACCTACAAGCTCGTAGCGTGGCACTCGGTGCCGCGCTATGAGCTTGTAGATCTGCTATTTTTCAATAGCTAAAGTATAACATAATGCTTTAAACACCAAAAGGGGTTCTCGTTCAGAATGGGTTAAGGGTGTGGCTTTCTCTCTCTCACTCACCTGGGCAGGTCTTCATCTCCCATCATGCCGTGCAGTACGGGCGAGAAGCGGCTGGGCGAGGTGGGCGTGAGGGCTTGTGGGTAATCTGAACCCAGGTAATTAGGATGGCTGATGTCCGTGTCCATATGGGAATACGCTGCACGGGGGGGGAAATCACAGAAAACACACAAAGAGAAAGAGAGAGAGAGAGAGAGAGGTCCTCAAGAAATGCACGGATAAAGGTTTCCCTTTAATTGAACTCTGAATATAACCAAATGGACCCTTTGGTTACATTCGAACACTGTAGTGTAGATAGTCCATAATGGGAACTAGTTTTCACTGTATAGCGCCACGGAAAAAAGGTGTAACGCAGAAACCTGTGGCCTGTACAATGATGTTACCGTAGGTGAGCGTCGCTGTTTGATTGACGTCGCGTAGAGTGGCTGAAATGTACCTGAATAATGCCTTTTATATTAACTGTATGTGAAGACATTGCGGGGGGGGGGGGGGGGGGGGATAATAAGCCTAGAACCTTGGCAGAGTGCTTATGAATAGTCTGTGGAAGTGTGGAGGCAAGTGGAGTTGCTGGACTGGTCAGCTCGATCCTAGCAAACACAACAGACACCATGTCGACCCTATTCTGATTCTGGTTAGTGAGATAATACTGTGAAGAAAATGCACCATTTAAAAACACAGTCTGTAAAGACAGAGCGACAGCGCCACCTGTGTTCAGAAAAAGCATGACTAAGGATGCATTGGAGTAGCATAGTGGAAATGATAACTCAAGTAAAGCGAATACCTCAAAATTGCACCTGAGTTTAATGCACTTCGTTACTTCCCAGCACTGGACAAAAGAAAAACCACTTGACAATGTCCGTTCATTGCATTAAAAAGGTGTCGAAACCGAACACGGGACCTATACAGTATAAAGTATTTAGAAAACAATTGCTGGCAATGGTGAATGGTGAATGAATGCACTACTGTAGTTTGAGCCGTCCTCTGACAAAACACTAACCTTTAGACAACACATTACCGCTGACATTTGAGACACCACAGAATGATGTAACCATGTCTGGGTTTTATGCAGCATTTCTTTTCCTGCCAAAGAAGTGGATTATGGCCCCAAAGAAAACAGGTGCTCTATGTATGCAACGTAACACGATCCAACTCTATAGGCTATAGTCGGGGTTTTCAGTTGATGCTGCGTGTTGTCTTTGTGTTGTCGCTGTCTCCAACATGTCTGCTACACACGATACGGCATCGCACAAGATATCGCGACGACACGCCCCCTACAGCGATGGTCCTCAATGTGGGGTCTGGACACCAACAAAATGTACTTGAGTAAAAGTACAAAAGTATCGGCATCAAAATGTACTTAAAGTACTAAAAGTAAAAGTACTCATATTGCAGAATGTCCCATTTCACAAGTTCAAAAGGTGTAGAAAATCTATTGAAAATAGCCGATCTACAAGCTCTCAATGCGTCGCATTGCGACGCATTGAGAGCTTGTAGATCGGCTATTTTCAAATGGCCGAAATGTATTAATGGTTAATGTATGTTTTCTAATCAAATTTAAATCGCCAAAGTAACTCAAGTTTTCAAATAATTGTAGTGAAGTAAAAGTACAAATTTTGTCTCCGAGATGTAGTGGAGTAGAAGTAAAAGTATTGGAAATTGGAAATACTCAAGTAAAGTACAAAAACCTCATTGTACTTAAGTACGGTACTTAATTAAAAGTACTTACCGGTAGTTACTTCCCACCACTGAAAAAATATTACGTAAGAAAGAGGCAAGCAGCCATATCTACAAGCTGACAGTGAGCTTTAGTTTGGCTATTTCCACAGTATTTAGCTGTGGAACCGAGTGAAACTAAATACAATTCCAAGTGCTTGTCAGGGCGGGGGTCTCCAGGGGGGTCCCCACCCACTTCAGTTTGTAACACTCCCAGAGTTAACTTAACACGGTGTATAGACTGGAGATTGTAGAGCTAAGAATCACGTCAAACGGAATATAAAACCTATGCAAAACCTGGTGGTCCTTGAAAGTACAAAGGACAACTTTGGGTTTTTTTCAACCAATGTTCATGTTTTATGTTAGAGGGGGGGCACACAGATGTGTACCCATATATTGTAGGCTATTATTATACCCCCTCCCTCCAGAACCGGTTATGACATTCCATAATGTTGATCCTTCCCCATCCATCCTTCCTCTTCGATGTCTCCCTTTTGACTGATACCTGTCCATTCAAATTTCAAACTCTAGACGGGCCTGCCCCAAAGTTATTAGTGCAGCAGCGCCCGGCAGCCGGCAAAAACTAGAGTTCTCAACTGGCCCACCTCTCCATTCAAACTCTAGACGGGCCTGCCCCAAAGTTATTAGGGCTAGGTCGCTCACTATAGTTGTACTAGACCCCAGGAAATTACATCTGGCCACAGTAGTTGTTTTCCCACAGTAGTTGTCTTTGATCTGCCCGGAGGTACAAAGGGCCGAGTCGTTCGTCCCAATGTGAACCAGGATCAGTGTGATGGATGGTGGGAGTGAATTAATTACACCTAGGAGCTTCTCTATAAGTTGGGACAGTGGCTCCGGGAGAGCAGCGTGTTGTTGCATGGGGGAGGTGAACATGCTTCAATAACGAATCGCCCACAATGAGCAGCGAGGGAGGGTGTCCTACCCTTAGAGTATATATCAGGGGTGGGCAATTATTTTTCCCAAGGGGCCAAATGAGAAACAGAAAATATTTTGGAGGGCCGGGCCAAAAGGCTGAACTTAATTATGCATAATATCAATTTTATTTCTGTATAATAAGCAGTAAATGGCATTGTTTTGCAAAGCAATGGTAAACAAAATGTGAAACATTTGACTCAAATTATAGGCAGTGACTATTTTACATCATGATGATGTACAATAAGAGCGCCACTCACTTCACATGGGTGTGATTTTTTTACTTTCTACTTGCAGGCTTGAGATGTTTCGTTTCCCAGTTGAAAACTATGTTTTTGTTTAAGTTTCAAGTCCTGTAAATACTAGCATTTTCTTTTAACAATGAGAACATTAGAGGTAGCTCTCTGTTCCATTCGGAGGACACTGGAGGTGTCACTTTCACAACCCATGCTTACTATCAGCGAGTGTTGACTCACAACCATTAAACAACAACGTTTAATAAGCCAACGGTAACCAGTGATGGTATTGTTGAGACTTGGCAGCCTGGCAGGCGCTGTATGTTGATGTGTGCACGTTCGTTCTGCCAGATTTACTTTGTGGTACAACGGTGTCGATCGAGTGTGCCGAAAACAGACGATCCACAAGCTCACGGAGCATCGCCCAAGCGTTCTGAACTTCAGAAGCATGCCACATTCTGGGCGCAACAACGCCTTACGATGCAGCATCTTAAAACATCTTAACTTTATTGGCGAGGCGCGTTAGAGTGGGTTAAATAAAGCAATGAAGCATAATGGGTTTTAACTTGTCCTCCTGCAAGGAAGTTTGGTAATCAAAGCATGCGCCTGCGCCTACCGTGTTGGAGAGCTGCATGCTTCATGCGGCTATTTGCATTCACCAACGTTGTTGTCAACAATAAATCCAAAAAGCTGACATTTTCGCATATGAGGGGGGTAAAGGAAGGAAGACAGGTTCTCAATCACACGCAATTCACGTGCACAGTTGACGTGCAGATTGTGTGCACTGTGAGAATGCATGGGCTTCAAAATAAAAGCGATGCGGTTTTAGTCCACCCATAAGGTAATTAGAAAGTATGTTTTATTTTCTGATTATCAAGTAATCTTTCGCGGGCCGGTCAGAGTCAGCCGGCGGGCCGTATTTGGCCCGCGGGCCGTACAATGCCCAGGTCTGGTATATATGAATAGAGACGGCACCCGGAGGAAACCCTAAGGCGAAATGGACATAGTGGCCGAATTTGGTATTGCAGTTTGGACCCAAACAGATGAACGCGCTGGTCCGTTGACTATCATTGCGCACGTTCATGATGACACGTGAACGCTGTTTCATACGTGAACGCACGTGAACGCGTGCAATGATAGTCAACGGCAGCACTCTGTTCCTACCCGGAAGGAGGAGTGAAATCGCCTCATGCGCTTTAGAGCAACGTAATGCAAGTGGATGGGAGGAGAAATCCAGTGCCGTCTCTATTCATATATACTCTAAGGTCCTACCACACCGGTAGGCTAGCTGTCCGACTAGCCCCGAAGCTGATGCCAGTATCGGTCTAGACAGGCATAAACCTAAATGAGGCTCGAGGTCTAAACATCCGATGACCGAAATTGTATTGTATTAAAGCATACAGATACAGCAACCGGAATCAGACGAGAATGGTGACTAAAATGTGGCTAAAATTGTGGTAAAAAGAATTCAAAGGTTGACCTTAAGAGAAACTGCTGACAAAGCGACTTTCTGTTGCATGACCGGACCATACAAACTAGCAGCCTACCCACAGTACGGATGCAAAACACGCACCCTCCATCGTCCAGACCTTGGGAGTCAATCTGAGGCAGCTGCCAGTCAGCACAGTGGTGGGTGTGCTGTTGTACTAATTTAGGCGTTGATGTCACTAAGTACGTCCACAAGCTCTCGAGCTCTCCATATAAGAATGAGTGTTATGTTTGCATCATAAGTTTATATTTACAGTCCTAGGTCTTCATTTGTTATCCAATAGGGATAACAAATAGGGAGTGTCATCCTTTAGTTTGACATGAATTTGACATTTGACCTTCATTCGTCAGACCGCAGAAGATGGGAAACATACCGAAGATGAAAGAGCACAGACAGGTCAAACGCGCAAAACGGTTGTTTAAGCACCGCACGCAGAACTTAAAAAATACTTACGGGCAGAGGCTCAACGGGGGACAGAACTCACCACTCACCGACATCTTCTGTGTCGAGGGCAGTGACAAGCTCAGTGAAGAGCAGAAGCAGATCTTGGAAGATGGCCAGAGGCCGACGTCATACGGTGAGACTCCGACCGAGGAGCAGTGGAACTTGGCTCACCAAGCGGCAGGTGTCGAACAGTACCTGGCAACATTCGGGCGGTGGGGCGGACAGTCCCCACACGTCAAGGGTGAGCCTCCGAGTATGAGCAAGGAGCAGCTCCAGGAGGAACCCTCTGGAAAGGTGTACGAGCTGAGGACGGAAATGCAGACCTTGTCTGAGCAGCTGAGGGTCGCTCAAATGACAGCGGAGCAGATCAACCAGATCGTCTTGAAGAACAGCCAACTGAAAGAGGAGCAACAGGAGATGGAAACCATGAAGGAGACGCTGGCCGGCGAAATGGACGATTTCACCAAAATGAAAGAGTCGCTCGTCTCGAACCATAAGGACATGGAAAGGACATGCAATGATCTCGTCGGCACCAAGGCCAAGGAAGAGAAAGAGAAGGTCCGCAAGAACATAGACGCCTTGCAGGACATGCTAACATCCATGGGTTGCGATCAAAAGCGCCTCAGGCTAGGTTTCCAGGGTCACTTCGAGGAGTTGGCCACTGAGTTCCAGTACGTCCGGAATGAGATGGAAGTGAACGACAAGTTGCTCCAGGAGAGACGGCAACAGTTTAGAGAATATCAAGAGCTGGCGCAGAAGTTTAACACGTTAGCTCAGAAGATCAAAGACATGGAGGAGAAGCTGAAAGCTACGAGGGGCAAGTTCCAACGTGTGCAAATCTCCCTGGTCTCCAACCAAAAGGCCTTGACGGAAGCTACAGAGGAGAAAGACAAGCTGGAGCATGAACGGGACAGCACAGAGGCAGAATGGATCGCCGAGCAGCAGGTTTGGGGAATTGAGAAGTCCGCTATGGTAGAGGACTTCAGGAACCAGATGGGAACACAAGACAGGGACTGGATGGATGAGAGAGAGGACCTGTTCGAGGAAAAGAAGACAATCACAGAAAAGCTTTTCACGGCACAGAACAGGGGTGAAGATCTAGACGACGAGCTGATCTTTACAAAGACCCTGATGCAGAACGAGAGAAAGGCGCTCGCGGAAGCGGAAACCACGTTGGAGAAATGCGAGGCAGAGAACACAAAATTGAGGGACGAATCGACCGAAAAGGAAGAGTCGATAGTCAATTACAGAACGAACATCACAGCGAAAACCACCGAAGTCAAGGAGCTGAAGAGCGAGGTGAAAAAACTGACCAAGGAGCTCGACAGGCTGCTGGACAGGAGTAGGAGGAGGTTCACGTTGAAGGGGCTCATGCAGAAGCATTTTAAGAAAGCTGTCGATGAACTCATCATACAATCTACAGACCTCTGTAAGAGCGGAGTTGACAGTGTGGAGTTTGACAGTGCGGAGTGTGACAGTGCAGAGTTTGACAGTGCAGAAACATAATTGCCTTCCTTGATGAGTATCAACGACCGTCATCACCTGGGCACAGTCACAGACACACACAGCTCCCCTCTACAGTGCTCTACTACTTTCTCCAAAAGCACTTGAATATGATGGAATATTTTTTTTTGTATTTCAATGAATCGATTCATATCGTCGGGATTAATATCGATATATATCGATATACGATATATCGTTACATGCCTACTAATTATCATTATTTGGCGGGGCTTGATGCCGTCGTAATGACTGTTTTTTCACTTGCTGAAAATAGGCGATCTACAAGCTCACAACGCGTCACAGTGCGTGTACAATTACTTATATTGGATCTCTTGTCCACTAGTCCCTTGTTTAGTCTAGTTTTTATTTGTTGACGAAATTGTCAGCATGTTTAGTCATAGTTTTAGTCATCATAGCTTAGTTTTCAGTTAGTTTCCATTTAGTTTTCGTCAGTGGAAAAAGGTAGTCGACGAACATTTTACGTCTTAGTTTTAGTCGACGAAACCAACACTGGTATAGTGGTCAGTTAATACGTACTGTTGGTGAGGTGTGGAGGGTTGTAGTGGTCAGCTAATACGTACTGTTGGTGAGGTGTGGAGGGTTGTAGTGGTCAGTTAATACGTACTGTTGGTGAGGTGTGGAGGGTTGTAGTGGTCAGTTAATACGTACTGTTGGTGAGGTGTGGAGGGTTGTAGTGGTCAGTTAATATGTACTGTTGGTGAGGTGTGGAGGGTTGTAGTGGTCAGTTAATACGTACTGTTGGTGAGGTGTGGAGGGTTGTAGTGGTCAGTTAATACGTACTGTTGGTGAGGTGTGGAGGGTTGTAGTGGTCAGTTAATACGTACTGTTGGTGAGGTGTGGAGGGTTGTAGTGGTCAGTTAATACGTACTGTTGGTGAGGTGTGGAGGGTTGTAGTGGTCAGTTAATACGTACTGTTGGTGAGGTGTGGAGGGTGGTCAGTTAACACCTTGACTGCGTTGATTAAACTGCCGTGTTTCAAGCCTCCCTGCTAGGTTTAAAGTGACCTTTGAACTGCCACTGAACCGCCCGCTGAGTTGCTTGTCATGAAAACTTTTAAACGGTTGTAGTGTAGAAAAAGTAGACCATAGCGGCGGTAACGACAACGACGGGACAGCTGCGTGGCTAGTTCCTCCATGGCAGACTCGCCATTGTAAACAATGGGACTCAATTTCCCATAAGCCTTTGCACGCCGGCACGACGGACCTTTTTCGCGATGACGTCATCAAAACGCGTCTCAGGTCAAATTCTGTCCGGTGGGATTGCCCGTATGACTTTAAAACTGATTAAAAACGTGGATTAAACAAGCTGTTCTAACAATCAATTAACTCGGGCAAGTCGTGTTAGTCAAACTTGACTGTAGTGAAATGAAAAATACTTTTTTTAATTTTTAATTTTTTAATTACTTCCTGAAAACGAAAACGTGCTGCGTGACGACGTGTAGAGATACACATCAATAAAAGCCAATACAAATGAAGCTCACCAGTTTGATTCCCATGCTTCATTGTCCTTCTCCACAGCTGGTTTTGATTAAAGAACTACTCCGTTTTTAATCTCATTCAGGATGACATCCAGACAGTGTATTACTTGTTTTAAACGTAATCATCACGCTAAAATATGTATATAGGTGTATAGGTTAGAAATAATCCGCTGGCTTTTCCCCATGTCTCTCTGTCACTTTGTTTACAAACGAAATTCACGTGCAGGAAGTCACAGACTTTGAGACCCCATAGCCTTGAGGGATGTGACACTCTGATTGGTTCAGAAACGTCAGAGCCAGCGTTTCAAGTTGAAACTTCAAAATAAAATGTCCACCATTTCCGTTTCCCTACACCTTTAATACGTACTGTTGGTGAGTCGTGGAGGGTTGTAGTGGTCAGTTAATACGTACTGTTGGTGAGGTCAGGGGGGTTGTAGCTGTTCAGGTACAGGCTGTTGGGCTTGGCCACCCGGAGGTACACCACCTCGGCCGTGTTCTTCAGAGCGCCCACGGCGTCCTCGTGCATCACGTCCTCCAGGCACACGCTGTTCACCTGAAACACATCAACCATAACGAGCACATTGAACACACTGAGGCCAGGCACACACTGTTCACCTGGAACACATCAACCATAACGAGCACATGATGGAACACACTGAGACCAGGCACACACTGTTCACCTGGAACACATCAACCATAACGAGCACATGGAACACACTGAGACCAGGCACACGCTGTTCACCTGTAACACATCAACCATAACGAGCACATGGAACACACTGAGACCAGGCACACGCTGTTCACCTGGAACACATCAACCATAACGAGCACATGATGGAACACACTGAGACCAGGCACACGCTGTTCACCTGAAACACATCAACCATAACGAGCACATGGAACACACTGAGACCAGGCACACACTGTTCACCTGGAACACATCAACCATAACGAGCACATGGAACACACTGAGACCAGGCACACGCTGTTCACCTGGAACACATCAACCATAACGAGCACATGATGGAACATACTGAGACCAGGCACACGCTGTTCACCTGGAACACATCAACCATAACGAGCACATGATGGAACACACTGAGACCAGGCACACACTGTTCACCTGAAACACATCAACCATAACGAGCACATGGAACACACTGAGACCAGGCACACGCTGTTCACCTGGAACACATCAACCATAACGAGCACATGATGGAACACACTGAGACCAGGCACACGCTGTTCACCTGAAACACATCAACCATAACGAGCACATGGAACACACTGAGACCAGGCACACACTGTTCACCTGAAACACATCAACCATAACGAGCACATGAAACACACTGAGACCAGGCACACACTGTTCACCTGGAACACATCAACCATAACGAGCACATGGAACACACTGAGACCAGGCACACACTGTTCACCTGGAACACATCAACCATAACGAGCACATGGAACACACTGAGACCAGGCACACACTGTTCACCTGGAACACATCAACCATAACGAGCACATGGAACACACTGAGACCAGGCACACGCTGTTCACCTGGAACACATCAACCATAACGAGCACATGATGGAACACACTGAGACCAGGCACACACTGTTCACCTGAAACACATCAACCATAACGAGCACATGATGGAACACACTGAGACCAGGCACACGCTGTTCACCTGGAACACATCAACCATAACGAGCACATGGAACACACTGAGACCAGGCACACGCTGTTCACCTGAAACACATCAACCATAACGAGCACATGATGGAACACACTGAGACCAGGCACACACTGTTCACCTGGAACACATCAACCATAACGAGCACATGGAACACACTGAGACCAGGCACACACTGTTCACCTGGAACACATCAACCATAACGAGCACATGATGGAACACACTGAGACCAGGCACACACTGTTCACCTGAAACACATCAACCATAACGAGCACATGATGGAACACACTGAGACCAGGCACACACTGTTCACCTGGAACACATCAACCATAACGAGCACATGATGGAACACACTGAGACCAGGCACACGCTGTTCACCTGGAACACATCAACCATAACGAGCACATGGAACACACTGAGACCAGGCACACGCTGTTCACCTGGAACACATCAACCATAACGAGCACATGGAACACACTGAGACCAGGCACACGCTGTTCACCTGGAACACATCAACCATAACGAGCACATGGAACACACTGAGACCAGGCACACACTGTTCACCTGGAACACATCAACCATAACGAGCACATGATGGAACACACTGAGACCAGGCACACGCTGTTCACCTGGAACACATCAACCATAACGAGCACATGGAACACACTGAGACCAGGCACACACTGTTCACCTGGTACACATCAACCATAACGAGCACATGGAACACACTGAGACCAGGCACACGCTGTTCACCTGGAACACATCAACCATAACGAGCACATGATGGAACACACTGAGACCAGGCACACACTGTTCACCTGAAACACATCAACCATAACGAGCACATGGAACACACTGAGACCAGGCACACGCTGTTCACCCGGAACACATCAACCATAACGAGCACATGATGGAACACACTGAGACCAGGCACACGCTGTTCACCTGAAACACATCAACCATAACGAGCACATGATGGAACACACTGAGACCAGGCACACGCTGTTCACCTGGAACACATCAACCATAACGAGCACATTGAACACACTGAGACCAGGCACACGCTGTTCACCTGGAACACATCAACCATAACGAGCACATGGAACACACTGAGACCAGGCACACGCTGTTCACCTGAAACACATCAACCATAACGAGCACATGGAACACACTGAGACCAGGCACACACTGTTCACCTGGAACACATCAACCATAACGAGCACATGATGGAACACACTGAGACCAGGCACACGCTGTTCACCTGAAACACATCAACCATAACGAGCACATGGAACACACTGAGACCAGGCACACACTGTTCACCTGGAACACATCAACCATAACGAGCACATGATGGAACACACTGAGACCAGGCACACGCTGTTCACCTGGAACACATCAACCATAACGAGCACATTGAACACACTGAGACCAGGCACACGCTGTTCACCTGGAACACATCAACCATAACGAGCACATGGAACACACTGAGACCAGGCACACGCTGTTCACCTGGAACACATCAACCATAACGAGCACATGGTGGAACACACTGAGACCAGGCACACGCTGTTCACCTGGAACACATCAACCATAACGAGCACATGGTGGAACATACTGAGACCAGGCACACACTGTTCACCTGGAACACATCAACCATAACGAGCACATGGAACACACTGAGACCAGGCACACACTGTTCACCTGGAACACATCAACCATAACGAGCACATGATGGAACACACTGAGACCAGGCACACGCTGTTCACCTGGTACACATCAACCATAACGAGCACATGATGGAACACACTGAGACCAGGCACACACTGTTCACCTGGAACACATCAACCATAACGAGCACATGGAACACACTGAGACCAGGCACACGCTGTTCACCTGGAACACATCAACCATAACGAGCACATGGAACACACTGAGACCAGGCACACGCTGTTCACCTGGAACACATCAACCATAACGAGCACATGATGGAACACACTGAGACCAGGCACACGCTGTTCACCTGGAACACATCAACCATAACGAGCACATGATGGAACACACTGAGACCAGGCACACACTGTTCACCTGGAACACATCAACCATAACGAGCACATGGAACACACTGAGACCAGGCACACGCTGTTCACCTGAAACACATCAACCATAACGAGCACATGATGGAACACACTGAGACCAGGCACACACTGTTCACCTGGAACACATCAACCATAACGAGCACATGATGGAACACACTGAGACCAGGCACACGCTGTTCACCTGGAACACATCAACCATAACGAGCACATGGAACACACTGAGGCCAGGCACACGCTGTTCACCTGGAACACATCAACCATAACGAGCACATGATGGAACACACTGAGACCAGGCACACGCTGTTCACCTGGAACACATCAACCATAACGAGCACATGGAACACACTGAGACCAGGCACACACTGTTCACCTGGAACACATCAACCATAACGAGCACATGATGGAACACACTGAGACCAGGCACACACTGTTCACCTGGAACACATCAACCATAACGAGCACATGATGGAACACACTGAGACCAGGCACACACTGTTCACCTGGTACACATCAACCATAACGAGCACATGGAACACACTGAGACCAGGCACACACTGTTCACCCGGAACACATCAACCATAACGAGCACATGGAACACACTGAGACCAGGCACACGCTGTTCACCTGGAACACATCAACCATAACGAGCACATGATGGAACACACTGAGACCAGGCACACGCTGTTCACCTGGAACACATCAACCATAACAAGCACATTGAACACACTGAGACCAGGCACACGCTGTTCACCTGGAACACATCAACCATAACAAGCACATTGAACACACTGAGACCAGGCACACGCTGTTCACCTGGAACACATCAACCATAACGAGCACATGGAACACACTGAGACCAGGCACACACTGTTCACCTGGAACACATCAACCATAACGAGCACATGATGGAACACACTGAGACCAGGCACACGCTGTTCACCTGGAACACATCAACCATAACGAGCACATGGAACACACTGAGACCAGGCACACGCTGTTCACCTGGAACACATCAACCATAACGAGCACATGGAACACACTGAGACCAGGCACACACTGTTCACCTGGAACACATCAACCATAACGAGCACATGATGGAACACACTGAGACCAGGCACACGCTGTTCACCTGTAACACATCAACCATAACGAGCACATGGAACACACTGAGACCAGGCACACACTGTTCACCTGGAACACATCAACCATAACGAGCACATGATGGAACACACCGAGACCAGGCACACACTGTTCACCTGGAACACATCAACCATAACGAGCACATTGAACACACTGAGACCAGGCACACACTGTTCACCTGGAACACATCAACCATAACGAGCACATGGAACACACTGAGACCAGGCACACGCTGTTCACCTGGAACACATCAACCATAACGAGCACATGATGGAACACACTGAGACCAGGCACACGCTGTTCACCTGGAACACATCAACCATAACGAGCACATGGAACACACTGAGACCAGGCACACGCTGTTCACCTGGAACACATCAACCATAACGAGCACATGATGGAACACACTGAGACCAGGCACACGCTGTTCACCTGGAACACATCAACCATAACGAGCACATGGTGGAACACACTGAGACCAGGCACACACTGTTCACCTGAAACACATCAACCATAACGAGCACATGGAACACACTGAGACCAGGCACACGCTGTTCACCTGGAACACATCAACCATAACGAGCACATGGAACACACTGAGACCAGGCACACACCGTTCACCTGAAACACATCAACCATAACGAGCACATGGAACACACTGAGACCAGGCACACGCTGTTCACCTGAAACACATCAACCATAACGAGCACATGGAACACACTGAGACCAGGCACACGCTGTTCACCTGGAACACATCAACCATAACGAGCACATGGAACACACTGAGACCAGGCACATACTGTTCACCTGAAACACATCAACCATAACGAGCACATGATGGAACACACTGAGACCAGGCACACGCTGTTCACCTGGAACACATCAACCATAACGAGCACATGATGGAACACACTGAGACCAGGCACACGCTGTTCACCTGAAACACATCAACCATAACGAGCACATGATGGAACACACTGAGACCAGGCACACGCTGTTCACCTGGAACACATCAACCATAACGAGCACATTGAACACACTGAGACCAGGCACACACTGTTCACCTGGAACACATCAACCATAACGAGCACATGATGGAACACACTGAGACCAGGCACACACTGTTCACCTGGAACACATCAACCATAACGAGCACATGATGGAACACACTGAGACCAGGCACACACTGTTCACCTGGAACACATCAACCATAACGAGCACATGGAACACACTGAGACCAGGCACACGCTGTTCACCTGGAACACATCAACCATAACGAGCACATGATGGAACACAGAGACCAGGCACACACTGTTCACCTGGAACACATCAACCATAACGAGCACATGATGGAACACACTGAGACCAGGCACACGCTGTTCACCTGGAACACATCAACCATAACGAGCACATTGAACACACTGAGACCAGGCACACGCTGTTCACCTGAAACACATCAACCATAACGAGCACATGATGGAACACACTGAGACCAGGCACACGCTGTTCACCTGGAACACATCAACCATAACGAGCACATGATGGAACACACTGAGACCAGGCACACGCTGTTCACCTGGAACACATCAACCATAACGAGCACATTGAACACACTGAGACCAGGCACACGCTGTTCACCTGAAACACATCAACCATAACGAGCACATTGAACACACTGAGACCAGGCACACGCTGTTCACCTGGAACACATCAACCATAACGAGCACATGATGGAACACACTGAGACCAGGCACACACTGTTCACCTGTAACACATCAACCATAACGAGCACATGGAACACACTGAGACCAGGCACACGCTGTTCACCTGGAACACATCAACCATAACGAGCACATGATGGAACACACTGAGACCAGGCACACGCTGTTCACCTGAAACACATCAACCATAACGAGCACATTGAACACACTGAGACCAGGCACACGCTGTTCACCTGGTACACATCAACCATAACGAGCACATGATGGAACACACTGAGACCAGGCACACGCTGTTCACCTGGTACACATCAACCATAACGAGCACATGATGGAACACACTGAGACCAGGCACACGCTGTTCACCTGGAACACATCAACCATAACGAGCACATGATGGAACACACTGAGACCAGGCACACGCTGTTCACCTGGAACACATCAACCATAACGAGCACATGATGGAACACACTGAGACCAGGCACACGCTGTTCACCTGGAACACATCAACCATAACGAGCACATGATGGAACACACTGAGACCAGGCACACGCTGTTCACCTGGAACACATCAACCATAACGAGCACATGATGGAACACACTGAGACCAGGCACACGCTGTTCACCTGGAACACATCAACCATAACGAGCACATGGAACACACTGAGACCAGGCACACGCTGTTCACCTGGAACACATCAACCATAACGAGCACATGGAACACACTGAGACCAGGCACACGCTGTTCACCTGGTACACATCAACCATAACGAGCACATGATGGAACACACTGAGACCAGGCACACGCTGTTCACCTGGTACACATCAACCATAACGAGCACATGATGGAACACACTGAGACCAGGCACACGCTGTTCACCTGGAACACATCAACCATAACGAGCACATGATGGAACACACTGAGACCAGGCACACACTGTTCACCTGGAACACCAACATAGGAATACACTAGGAACACTGAGGGGCGCTCTTATATTCATGACGTAAAATAAGACACTATGCCTATTTGCTCAGACACTATGACGTGAAAGTCTCCATTCATTGGCAATGGGAATTTAATGTTATTGTAGGACAAAAATAGCCGATTTGCTGTGGGGTAGTACAGTAATCGTCCGATTCTGATTTGTTTTATTTTCCTTCCTTCGACTATTGTTTGTATATGTATGTAAATGTAAATTGTAAATGTACAAAAAAAAATGATGCGGGATGAATTAAACAAGTAAAGAAAACTTGTAAGATATTATGGATGAAATGGATTACATGCATTGTACATACTGTACTGTACCTGCAATAAAGAATATATAAAATAAATGTTGGGCAGAAACTGCTTATCTCCATTTTCTAACTTTGTGTGTTTTCGTAAATGAGCGTCCTACTTGATCGTACCACCACAGCCTTTGGATTTGAATCCAGAAAAGTAAATATTTTCGATTTCCACCCGACAGCGACGACGACGTGTGTGCGTGTGTGCGTGCGTGCGTGCGTGCGTGCGTGCGTGCGTGCGTGCGTGCGTGCGTGCGTGCGTGTGTGTCTCTCACAGGGACATTGTTATGGTCCCGTGGAGGGAAAGGCTCTTTGTCATGGATAAGAAACATTGTTGTTTTAGAGCTTAGAGGTTACACTACAGTAAAAGATTGTTTTGAAGCAGTGGGTTTTCAACCCTTTTCATTTCAAGGTTCATTATTTATTCTGCATGTATTTGAGCCATGAGGACCAACCGTTTGATGACATTTAGCCTCTGAGACCCAAAACAAAAAATAATATTTTGTTGCCGTTGATCAAAATAACGATTCTTCCGTATTGTCTAATTGTGTAGACTTCTTGTAAATGAAGTAATGCATATAATTTAACTCTTGAGAGCGTACAATGAAACCAAATGGACCCGCACTGGTCCATTTTACGCTCTCAAGAGTTAAAGACCTATAAGGGTCCATTTGGTTACCAACTGTCCATCATTTAGCTGGGCACCACCTGGAAAATATGAAAATATGATCATCAAATTATAATATAAGGAGGAAGAAAAGTGTACAGTAGGCCTATTTGTTAAAATCATGCTTTTATGTGGACACGCCCACCAGTTCATTAAGTATGTATCAAGGATCACTGGTGGTCCCCGGACCACTGGTTGAAAACCACTGTTTTGGAGCTACGGTTACACTACATTAAAAGATTGTTTTAGAGCTAAGGTTACACTGTACAGTAAAAGACTCGGGTTGGGCCCGGGGTCAAGATTATAGGCAGTATTTTAAAGGTTAGGTGAAGTGTTAGGGGGGGTTGTGTAGTCTCACATAGCCTGCATGATCAGAGATCTGCAGTTCTGCACCTACTGACATGTCTGAGGAATGTCTAACTCCAATGTACGTACAGTATGGGCTAGAACGCCAGCAGTGCATGGATTAAACATAAAACAAAACGAAAATATTGTTAGGCCTAAATCCTAATCTACAATCAACACGCACGCACGCACGCACGCACGCACGCACGCACGCACGCACGCACGCACGCACGCACGCACGCACGCACGCACGCACACACACACACACACACACACACACACACACACACACACACACACACACACACACACACACACACACACACACACACACACACACACACACACACACACACACACACACACACACACACACACACACACACACACACACACACGTTTTTATGAAATAACCAAGAACATTAAAGATGGAGTGCCACGATTTGTTTCCACCCTAAAATACGATCATCAGGTATTATTATAATATAAGGAGGAAGAACTTGTGTACAGTATTTGTTAAAATCATGCTTTTATGTGGACACGCCCACCAGTTCATTAAGTATGCCTGGTTTGCCTGGTGGGTGGTGATGGGTGGTGATCCACCTGAACTGAAGCCGCACCCACAGCTGTAGTTGTATGATAAAGGGGGAGGGGTTAGGGGAGGGGCTGATAGTGTGATGTCACTATATTACTGTTTATTTCATTGGCCCGTTTGACTGTCAAGGGTTCAGCCTCCAGGAAGAACCCCTAAATACAAAGTAAACACACCATTGCACATAAAAACGACTCCAGGGTGTCTAATGAAGTACTGTCACCTCATAGACACATGAAAAACTGTAAAAATTGTGGCACTCCATCTTTAAGGGTTTTTTTTGGAAGACTGAACATGCATGATATTGCTAGTGTGACGATTTCAAATAATCTTTAATATCTTAACATAATAATCTTAACATAATTAATAACTTAAAATAAATTGCACAACACGCAAATCCAAACACGCATCATCATCATCATACCTGGAAGTTATGCATGAACGCCTACCGAGTGGCAAAACAACGACTTTCTGGCCTTGACAGCCCATACATCCAAACAGAAAAGTCCTATCTTATTCCATTAAACATGTTAAACTACACTTTGCCACTCCATTTGACACTCACTTTTATGCATGTGCATAGCCTCTATTTACAGTCGATGTCGCCAGACATATCGGTAGACGGAGACCCATAATGGCTGTACGATACACGTGGTTTGGGGAGGTTAGGTTTAGGGGATTTGGATGTCCCCACATGGATATTGACTGTATGTGTGTGTGCGTATGTGTGTGCGTGCGCCGTGCGGGCATATTGTCTAAAGTTACAATGTGTGACTGACACTGAAAGCAGACATGGAGATCTAACCAGTCGCTCTGGATTAAGAGCGTCTGCTAAATGCCTAAATTGTAAATTGTAAATTGTAACCAGCACCATTTTGAACAGTTAACTGTCATGCAGTCCTTCCTTTGTCCACAAGGTGGAAGCATTGCTCTCCTGACCCACAGTTAAAGCCTGATCCTGTCCTACACATGCATCTATTAGCATATTACAGCTATCATTTATCTATACACAATGATGTGTGTGTGTGTGTGTGTGTGTGTGTGTGTGTGTGTGTGTGTGTGTGTGTGTGTGTGTGTGTGTGTGTGTGTGTGTGTGTGTGTGTGTCAAATGGAACACAACCACCCTAAAGACTAATCATTGTGTATACTCCTGCACTATCTGCATCGAGTGATCTTGGTATATATAGAAATTGATTTATTGAAGATTCTGACCTCCAAATGTACATCATTTTTGTTTTGATTGTATTGTTGTATTGTGCTTTTTGCTTTGGCAATGTAAACGTATGTTTTCTCATTACATGCCAATAAAGCCCTTTGAATTGAGCGTGCGTGCGTGCGTGCGTGCGTGCGTGCGTGCGTTACTGACCGCTAGTATCTTGTCCCCGATCTGTAAGCGCTGGTCTTTGTGAGCGGCCCCGCCCTCGATGATCTTGGTCACATAAATGCTGTTATCTCCTGGTATGTGTTGGTTCCCTACTCCACCTGCAATGCTGAACCCTAGGCCTGGTAGAGAGACATAGAGAGAGAGAGAGAGAGAGAGAGAGAGGCTGTTATCTCCTGATATGTGTTGGTTCCCTACTCCACCTGCAATGCTGAACCCTAGGCCTGGTAGAGAGACATAGACACACACAGAGAGAGAGAGAGAGAGAGAGAGAGAGAGAGAGGCTGTTATCCCCTGGTATGTGTTGGTTCCCTACTCCACCTGCAATGCTGAACCCTAGGCCTGGTAGAGAGACATAGACACACACAGAGAGAGAGAGATGCTGTTATCTCCTGGTACGTATGTGTTGATGCTGAACCCTAAACCTGGTAGAGAGACACAGGGAGAGAGAGAGGTGCTGTTATCTCCTGCCTGATATAGATCACAAAGGTTGTGGAGTCAGATCACAGGACATGCTTCTAAAGAATATTGAATTGAAATATTTTTGTAAAGAAGTCAGCTCAAACCCACAATGCAATATTTTGTTTTCAACTGTGCACAAACGGTCGGTTTGTGTGTCCCCATTCCAAGTGCATTTTGTCTTATATGTGACGCCATGGCCGCGATTCCAAAGGTACATATTAAAACGATTTAAAACTATTTTCAGCAATGGTATAACAATGTTTTCGGTGGGTAGATCTTGTTGAGCTGGTCATTTTGAAAGTACCTCTCAAGTCGAAAAAGTGTGGGTACGCCTGCCTAAACCAATTAGAGACACATAGACATAGACACAGAGAGAGAGAGAGAGAGAGAGAGAGAGAGAATGAATCTTGAATGTGTCACTTTGACAAAGTAATGCTGCCAGTAAAGTAACACATGCTCTGAATTATTAAAGTTGTGACTTCATTAAAAGCTTTTACTTTCAAACACGGTAACAGTTTTAACAGGAACAGTTTGATCCTACTAACAAATTGATAGAATGTTAAAAAACAGACAATCCAGAATGAACCGGGTTAAAACAAATGAAATGCCTGCCAAAAACTGACAAACTAACGGATAACTAACAATTATAAACTAGTACAGAACTGTCTGTCTGTCTGTCTGTCTGTCTGTCTGTCTGTCTGTCTAATGTGACGCGTTGTGAGCTTGTAGATCTGCTGTTTTTGGTGAAGAAGACTTGGTGTATATACTGTACCGTGGGCTGAAAAAGAACGAACCAAGTACAGTTTAACACCAGTGCGTTTTTACTGAGCATAGAGGATCAAAAACGGATAAACTGAAGTGACATTGATGTTATATTATTGTTACGCCTCCATATATGGTCACGCCTCGTGACATCACGCCTCCATATATGGTCACGCCTCGTGACATCACGCCTCCATATATGGTCACGCCTCGTGACATCACGCCTCCATATATGGTCACACCTCGTGACATCACGCCCCGTGACATCACGCCTCGTGACACGTCATACGCCACCATATATGGCCATCTCCATAGTTATATGAAGATCACGACACTGACCTCATCTAGCCATGGATAGCCATACATGGAGAAGACTGGCCCATCACCTAGATCTGCCCTTTTAGGGCGAGGTCGCCTCTCGCCCTCAGGGGCGTCGTGGTAATAAATTATATATATTATATTATATTTTTTATATTTATATTTTATTATATTAAAATGTTATCAAAGCATTCTGAGGCACCCTTGGACTTGTGTCAAGTCACCTGTCTGTCTGTCCTATGCATCCATCCATCTATCGCTCCACCCACTCACCCAGCCACCCACCCACCCACTCACCCGCCCACTCACCCACTCACCCAACCCACCCACCCAACCCACCCACCCACTCACCCGACCCACCCACTCACCCACCCACTCACTCACCCACCCACTCACCCACCCACTCACCAGACCCACCCGACCCACCCACCCACCCACCCACTCACCCACCCACTCACCCGACCCACCCGACCCACCCACTCACCCGCCCCACCCGACCCACCCACCCACTCAGCCACTCACCCACCCACCCACCCACTCAAGTTGTATGTTCATCGGTAAATATGCCATTATATATGACCATTATGCTTATTTCATTATTTTATTTGTATTTTTGATTACTATTATTATTATTTATTTTTTGCACTCACTGTATCGGACGTAGTATTTCCAAATGTGTTATGATTGGATTCAATTCTGTAAGGCTGCGAGGGTTTTCAAGGTTTGCAATGAGATGGTACATCTCAAGGGGTCCTTTTTTCCTAATAAAGAAACTTGAATCATCATCCATCCACAGAACGCACCTTTGCATGTTCCCCCCGTGTCCCCTAGGGTAGGTACCCTCACAAAAAACATGCAGTAATCCTGGTCTCTAAACTGCCTCCCCCTGGCCAGCCGGGGCGCCTGATGGAGGGGAAAGGAACTGGTTGGAATAACATGTTCCTTCCACGCGCTACGTCCAACCAGGGAAACGACATGAAGGAAGCTTGAGTTCAAGTCCGTTGCTCTCCTCATGTCCCCCATATATGGGGACTAGGTTGGCAGAGGGTGTGTAGAGGCCAGGATCACATTAGATAATTGACACAGGGGTGAAAAATGGGTTACAAAATCGTGGGATAAAAAATAAATAAAAAAATAAAAAAAAGAACGTACCTTTGGGTCCCTTGATGAGCTTTATTTCCGTGACCTTCTCGGCGGCCGGTTTCCTCCTCAGGACGTACAGTCTGACGATGGCTCCGGCCTCCTTCAGCGCCTCCACGGCCAGGCTGTGTGTCACCTCGCGCACGTCCACGTCGTTCACAAACAGGATGCAGTCGTTCACGCTATGGACGCACAACAACAAGACAGGGACGTGCAGAGAGTGTTAGAGAGGGGCAGGGGCTGGAATCCCGATAAGAGGGCACTTTTTGGGACAAAAATAGCGAAAATAGCAGATCTACAAGCTCACAACGCGTCGCAGCACGATGCGTTGACAGCTTGTAGATCAGCTATTTTCGGGGCGCAACCCAGCACTCTTTAGCTAGTGGAGATGCGGTGTAACGACATGGATTTCGAAACAAATGAGTTCAACGCAAATCGCTGCGTTCAAGTTCAGGAGACTTCGGAACAAAGCAATTCTCCTGAATGCTGCCTTCCGGCATGGCATGGAAAGGAGAGGAGGGCATTTGTATTTCTTCCACCATGTAGTAAATGCTGCATTCGTGGTCTGGAAAGGGCAGTTGTTTTACAGACGGGTAAAAGGGATGGGGCTGAAGCCCCCTTTGATGTCAATGTGTGCACGTCCCTGACAACAACAACAACAACAACAACAACACAACAACATCAACGACCTCGTTTTGTGGCAGAGAAGAGAATGATGGCGGTATAAATATAGACGTACTACAGAAGATAATATGGAGCAGTCAACACTGCCGTGCTTATAGCACTGCGTGGGCTGGCTGGGGAATCCTGACTTATGGAAGTACAACCCCCTCCCCTCCCCGCTCCACTTCACCGCATCAACCATAGTGTGTGTGTCCCCAATCTGGGAAGATATTCTCCCTTTTGTTTTTGCCTCTGGAGACACCACCTCCTTGTTTGTGTAGAAATTTGGTTTGGCTCCTTTCTTGGTATACAGTACACTTGCTCCCATGCAGGTGCTTCTGTGTTTATTCCTACTAACAACAACACTACCTGTTTAGGGTGCTGCTGACGCACCCTAGTTTCCATATTCTGGGCCTCGTAAAAAATGCAAAGAGAAACATTTTCAGCTTGTATTTGTTGCTTTTTGCTACTTTATTTGAATCCTGAAAAGTAGCGGTTCTGGACGTTTGTACAGCTTTCCAGTTTTTTTATCCCACGATTTTGTAACCCATTTTTCACACGAAACAATGAAAGGTTTGAGGGTCCAAAACAGCACAGGAGGAACTGTTTAACATGATCGGTACAGCTGATCATCCACGTATTATGGTTTGTGCCCCCCCCCCCAACATGCAGATCAATTCTAGCCAAAGAATGAGATTCCTATGCCACTCCAACTCAAACATCAATCACTCTACCATCTGCAGACGAAAAGTGTCAACCCATGTACCCCCGCCCGGAGTTCTGATTTATTCTCCGTCACGTTCTCTCCTCCGCACAAAGAGCCGAGATTCTTTCTAGACTAGTGCGAGTATAGAGGTTCTGAAGCAGAAGCAGGCGAAGATTATCTTTACAAGTTGCAAGTACAAATGGAACCAAATGGACCCGTTGAATTAACATTGATTTTACAATATAAATTGGGGGTCGCAGAGATAGAAATGCCATTAATTGGGGGTCCGGCGTAGACTAATTCATGTCAAACTGAAATTGAGAATCACTGCTAGAGCCATACAAATCTTCTCTTATGGGGGTCCCTGGCATATCTCTTCAAATGGGGGTCCGTGGGCTAATTAGTGTCAATGTGGGGGTCCTTGACATGAAAAAGTTTGGGATCCACTGTTACATGCATGTCAGGGAGTGGCTTCGGCCAGTGACACACCCTGAACCCCCACCAGACTAATCACATCAACTGGTCAAATATCTCTATATCTTTTGTGTGGTCACAAAGAGGAGACACGGTACAGTAGGTGTTCCGACTTGCTCCAGGGAACACCTAGCCTGGGGTCCACCTATGCTTCCTATGGCATAGGCAGCTCCCGGCAGGATCCGCTGGGAGAATCTAGACGCAGCTGCGCGACATGAGACTAATTAATTAGAGCGACAGAGAGGGAGAGGAGTGTGTGTGTGTGACGTGTGTACGTGTGTGCGCCAATTTAACAAAGGTGCAGACGATCAGAAATCAGCAGAGAGTGATCGACGTTTGCGCTATACTCTATGCCGTATTGAAGTGGACTCGGACCCAGACTTTGTTTTCCTCCCTGGAAATAAAAACGTCTGGGTTTCCGAGGCTATAGGGAACACCAGGCCATGGCTATTCTGAGATGCCTACCCTGCTAACACTCTGGGTTGTTTGGACATGTTCGAACAGCTGGTCATTTGCATAGCGAAAAGACAATTTAGGCTATAATTTAGGCTATATGCCTCATGCAGGGATAGCAGAAAATGTGAAATATTCTTCAGTAGATAATGAGGTTTGGACCCAACAGATGATATCATTTTGGTTTACGGCAGTCAGAATATGGTATGAGAAATAGGGGGGGGGGGGGGGGGAATCATACAATGAAGCAAAGACAAAAAAACAACCCTCTCCTCCCTCCAGGAATGGTTGCTAGGTCAACTGTAACAGAGACGTGCATCCATCCATCCATCCATGGCGTTTCGTTTTAATCAAGAATCTCATCATCGGGTCTAATTTGCTCGATCTGCAGATTAAAAAGCGCACGATAGAGCCAAGGTTTGAAATCTCGCTGGTGGGATTTAAGGCCGTTCACACGGGAGGTGGAATTGTTTCACATGCAGTCTTCTTGACGCTCGAATGCACTCACAAACCTCTGGCGTGTATGAAGGGTTTGTGGTGCATGCATTGTGCTGTCCGTCCATTAATTCACTCATACATGGTTACATTTGCACACTAGTGTTGTAGTAGACTCGGGCTGCTTCTTCGCCTGGAAAGGAGCCATCTTAGCTGGTTCGGGCATCTCTAGGGCGTCTCCCTAGGGAGGTCCTCGAGGCACGTCCCATTGCATGGGAGGAGACCCCCGGGGGCAGACCAAGGCGCAGATGGAGGGATCACATCGACTCCCTGGCCTTGGAACGTCTCGGGATCCCCCAGGAGGAAGTCACGAATGTTGCTCTGGAGAGGTATGTCTGGAGCACTCTGGTAGAGGTGTTGACCCCCGCGACCAGACTACGGATAAGCGGTTGAAGATGGATGGATGGATGGATGTTGTAGTCGAGTCCACCTAAAGCGAGTCCAAGTCAAGACCAAGTCCGAGGGGGGGTGAGTCCGAGTCAAGACCGAGTGTGGGAGGGGGTCGGGTCCAAGTCGAGACCGACGGGAGGTGAGTTTTTTTCTCATCTGTTAGCTCAGCTGCACTCTGTTACTTAACAACATAGGATGAACGATACAAATACTGACAGGCAATCAAAATCCATTGAACAGGATGCCACGTTCTACAAGGCGTTATACACAGATTGTGCATTACAGTATATTCACCCATTCACACTAGGGCATTCACTTCTAGTCATTTTTACTAGTCGACTAGTTGTTTAACTACCGATTATGTAAAAAATCACACCCGTGTGAACTGAGTGGTGTAAGGTCTTATATAAACTGATCAGCTGAGGTCTGACGTAATGTCTGACATAATGAAATCACACCCGTGTGAACTGGGTGACCATAGCAACCGTGCACATTTTTTGGGAACAGACAGACAGACAGACCGACACGTAAACTAACAAAGCCAGTTGTAGGAGTGGTTTACACCACTCAAAAATAAAATAAATTTAAAAAATATATATATACATATATATATATTTTTTAAATAAATATTTGTACATTGAAAAACTGTGTACATGGTGACTATAACTATAATCTACCTGATCTTGAGGCCTACAAAATCGGGGGGAAAAAACAAACCTTTTTATTTTTTTTCTTATCAACTAGTCAACTAGTACCAACAAGGTCGACTAGTGGATTTACTAGTCGACTAGTTTACTAGTCGACTAGTTGCTTAATGCCCTAATTCACACACACATTCACACACCGATGGCGGCGGAAACCATGCAAGGGACCAACCTGCACATCGGGAGCAATTAGGTGTTTAGGCGTCTCGCTCAAGGACACTTCGACACTAGCTCTGAGGGAGCCCACAGGGATCAAACCGGGAACCTTCCCAAGCGGCCGCTCTACCTCCTGAGCCACTGCCGCCGCGTACATTCCCTGACCGTACCGTATATCTCTCACATTGTCCCTTATCGTGTTATTGTGTCATCATGAACTGAGGTGCATATATAGGGGACCGGTTAATGTATTGTAATCACATGTCCGTGGTATTCATCAGGGATAAAGACACATAATCCATGACCTGGTGTCATTATTCTGTTATTCGCAGCCAGGGCTGTCTGTCATCGACTGAACACAAACTCGTAGTTGACTAATAGTCGCAGGGAATCTGTCAACTAGATCGATGAGTTGATTTAAACGCGGCCAAATCCATATAACTTTCACGTCCTAGACCCTGGATACAAACCCGGGTGATGAATCTAATATCTACCGCACATTCATTCAAGTGTGTGTGCGTGTGCATGTGTGCGTGTACCTGAGGCGTCCATCTTGAGCAGCGGCCCCTCCTGGGATGATCTTGGTGATGAAGATGCTGGGGTCGTCTCCTACGTGAGGGTTGTCTGTTCCCCCTGCTATGCTGAAGCCCAGGCCCGAGTTACCCTGCAGCGCGCGCGCACACACACACACACACACACACACACACACACACACACACACACACACACACACACACACACACACACACACACACACACACACACACACACACACACACACACACACACACACACACACACACACACAGTAGAAATACCATAAATACAATAGCAGGGTGAAACATTTGATGAAGGTGTGCTGTTACGTATATCAGAAAGAAAAGACTCACTCTCTCCAGAGTGATCTCCTCGTACTCGATCTCCCCCTCTGTCCCGTTGACCTGTTATTGGGAAAGAAAGGAAAAAAATGGCGTTTAAAAAAAAAACGAGACTATACTCAGGCAGCACGTTTCCAGTCCACAACTCGTCCTCATGTCTTTGTTTTTTTGTGCATTAATTTTTTAATGTATTGTACAGTGGTCTTCCTGCTCGTCTGTTTTGCTTCCGTTATCTTTTATTAATCATACTCAGTGCACGAGAATGCTACGCACACTAAAAGTCCTTGTAGTGGTGCCGACTGTGAACGGGAGAATAGTCGTCTTCAAGGGACAAGAAGTGGATGCACACGCTGCTAGCCAAAGTGACAAGATTGTATCATACTGTATGTAGGACACCAACGTTTCAGACATAACAACCTGAAGCCTTCTTCAAGGTGTGAGCATTAAACAATACTCTTGAGTAGAACTCTTGAAGGAACAAGAAAGTACACTGATAGACAAAAAGTGCCAATATTTTATTTTGGACAGAACACGCCATTAAAGGGACACAAAAATATATATTTTAATGACGTTTAGAAGATTTAGAACACTTTCCTGAGGGTCTTTATATGTGTAATATGTGGTTTAAGATATTTTAGTCTTTAGCAGTGAGCCCAGTGTCTCTGATGTCATGGACACTGGGCTCACTTCCTTCCTGGACTACAATTCCCATAATGCTTTGGTGCACTGTGGAGGGCTGTCTTACTGAGACAAGATGTAGTCCAGGAAGTAAGTGCCTTTAAGGCTTACGTTGGTTTTCTGCTCCAACTCTGCGTCCAAAAAGTGCAGTGCAGTCACTTTCTTGCTCCTTCAAGATGTATTTCTACTCAAGTTTATTCTCCCGTGGACCGGCGCCACTGCAAGGGCTTTGGGCGTGTTTGTAAGCATCCTTGTGCACAGTATTATAAACATACTCTACCATACAGTATGGGTTAACACAATGCTTCATTATTCATTCATTACAAATAGTAATAGAAGAGAGGAGAGGAGAGGAGAGGGGAGAGGAGAGGAGAGGAGAGGAGAGGAGAGGAGGGGAGGGGAAGAGAGGAGAGGAGAAGAGAAGAGAAGAGAAGAGAAGAGAAGAGAAGAGAAGAGAAGAGAAGAGAAGAGAAGAGAAGAGAAGAGAAGAGAAGAGAAGAGAAGAGAAGAGAAGAGAAGAGAAGAGAAGAGAAGAGAAGAGAAGAGAAGAGAAGAGAAGAGAAGAGAAGAGAGGAGAGGAGAGGAGAGGAGAGGAGAAGAGAAGAGAAGAGAAGAGAAGAGAAGAGAAGAGAAGAGAAGAGAAGAGAAGAGAAGAGAAGAGAAGAGAAGAGAAGAGAAGAGAAGAGAAGAGAAGAGAAGAGAGGAGAGGAGAGGAGAAGAGGTACACCTGTAGGAACAGCAGTACTTACATACTGTAAGTTATACAAGTTAGACTACACTACATATCTTCATTGCAGTGAAGAGAACAGAACAGCAGTACTTGCATAATGTAAATAATAAAAGTTATAGACTACATATCTTCATTGCAGTGAAGAGAACAGAAGAGGTACAGCAGTATACTTACGTAAGGAGATCCGTCCAGTGTGTCAGTGTTCACCACCGGAGGAGAATTGCCCTGTGAGGAGACAGAGGAGAAGAGGCAACGACGGTTATTACGTTTTCTAAAACGGTTAGTCCCAATACTTGATTCTGATATGCTGGTTACCGTCACGTGACCGTTGTAAATTTCACCGATAACCCACACCTTCAATCACTTTATATCATTCCCAGCTGATTCCGCATCTCTGTACTGTAGGTGTACTCTGGAAGGGGAGCGCTCGATTGCCTTACGAACCCATGCCGTGCGGGCGTCTAAGCACAGCCCGGCTCATATGACTGTGAATGTGTGGCTCCAGGCAGCCCCGTAAAGACATCAAGCGCTATTCTCCCGTCACATAGCCTACTTGCCGAGCAAAACAAGGAAGTGATGTGGCTCGCTCTGGTGGCGCAAAGCGTAGCTACTTTTGTGAATTTAATAGTTTTATTAGGTTAATATTGCTATATTGTTTGTAACCGTTTTAGAAAAGCAATAAGCCACTCGAGGCCCCAGCTTACCGGGTATTTTACAATGGCTGGGAGGGTAGAAGACCCTACGCCTACGCCTCCCAGCCATTGTAAAATACCCGGTAACCTCTCGTGGCTTATTAACTGGCTTTAATTAACACATTGAGACCTGAGACCAGATTCTACTAAATGTCTTCTGAATCTAAATCATGACAGTTTAAAAAATCAAATCAAATAAATGTATGTCAGTGGTTCTCAAACCTTTTCATGTCAAGGACCCCCAGAATGATATGTACACTATTTGGCCACAGACCCCCCCCCCCCCCCCCCCCCATCTCAAACTATTTTGTTCCCCAGAAGCAAAGATACGAGTTAAAAACGTTTGCTGTGAAATAATATATATTCAAGTGCACTGCACACACATGCATACACGTGCGCACACGCAATGCTGTAACAAGGCTGAACTCAGCAGGCCTCCACACACCTCTCTTACAAAGTGTGACTGTCAAGCCCCCCCCCACCCCCCCCCCCCCCACCCCACACACACACACACACTGATCCAAAAACACAGCAGTCAGCACATGTACGCTATCTTTTTTTCTTCTTTTGCATTCCACATAATGTCTGAAAATAAACACACTCACTGCTACTTTTGTGTGCGAATATGTTTTTTTTTCTAAACCCTGTGAAAGGTGAGAAGCGGCATGCGAGGCAACCATCTCTGGTTGTTCCACCTGCATCTTACATCACCATGCAGCGAGGCTGTCGTCTCTGTGACGGCTGGACAACCTCATATGTCCCCCCCGAAAAAAAATACTGCGACTTTTCAGGATTCAAATTCCTCCCACTTGGGACACTTTCCAGCCAGGCTCATTCATTCCAATGTACATATCATGGATTTTACACATTAAATACTAGTTCATTTTTTGAACCAGACATTCAAAATCTCTCTCCAAATCCATCAACAAGGCCTTCTATATGTAGTGGAAAAATATGTGTGTGGCATTTCTTTTTTTAAAACAATGTTTTATCATATAGGACATATATGTTTGTCTAACGGTCAAGCTACACCAGGCTTTTCTTGCACGTTTACCCTAAACGCGCGGGGGTAAATGCGTACGTTTTGTGCACGAAAAGCCTGGTGTAGCGTGGCCGTAACCCATGTTATGCTTAGCTGTGATTGGACCATAGCAGTTTGGGGAGGGGCTTAGCTATAGCTCAATTCAAAAGTAGCAGATCTACAAGCTCAAAACGTGGCGCGAAGCGACGCGTTTTGAGCTTGTAGATCTGCTCGGGCGCTGATCAAGTCGGGCGCTGATTTAGGAGAAAACACACAAGGGACCGTTGGAATATGGAGACGAGAGGTTTCTCTGCGAGGCAACGGTGATGTATTGTTCAGGACAAGACAGCGAGCCAGAGACAGCAGAGGAGTAGAGAGAGGCGTATTGGCAATGGCATACACCAACCTTCTAGATTTACATGAAACACAGTCGCACACATGCGTGCCCTCATATACGCAGCGCGCACGCACGCACGCACGGGTTTGTATTACTATTCTTGTGGGATGTCACAATTTAGGATGCTGATTTTATAATCTTTTATTATTATTATTATTATTATTATTACTAGTATTTATTTAACTACAAGCTTACATGTCACACATTGTGAGCTTGTAGATCTGCGAGACACCAGCGCGCGGCACAACTAAGCATAAATCACACACCACAACTCTAAGTCCAACCCCTAAAGCTAACTTGTATCAATAGTACGACTATAACTCTAAATTCTACCATATGCTTGTGGTATATAATAAAAGTACACACACAGGACATCAGGAACATACTATGCCACTTCAGTCCATGTGCCGTTGCGGTCCAGAAGTAAGTCCACCTAACTCCATTTACTTTTTTTTTTAAATAAATCAATGCTATTGAACCATGCACTGGAAAGTATTAAAAAGTGCTTCGGAGAACACCTCCTAACTCCATTGGTTGGATCCTCAAACCAAACAAGCTAACTCCACCCGTCTTTGTTTTTCATAAATCCTACCCTGGACCAGGAAATGAAACCCAATGCATTTTCCTCATAGACATTTCTTAAAGTATTTATTTAAAGACGGTTACACCGCGGACAAAGCCAACTCGAGTCGTGACAACTCATGACAACACAAACAATATTTTGGACCAAACAAATAATTAGAAAGAAGAAAAAAACGGCAGGTTACAACACTTTTTTTGTTGTTTTTCTTCTTTGTAATTATTTGTTTGGTCCAAAATATTGTTTGTGTTGTCATGAGTTGTCACGACTCGAGTTGGCTTTGTCCGCGGCGTAACCGTCTTTAAATAAATACTTTATGAAATGTCTATGGGAAAAATGCATTGGGTTTCATTTCCTGGTCCAGGGTAGGAGGCGGGACTGTGACGCTCTATTGAACACCCTTTACGTCTGCATGTGTGTTAAAGAAACCAATGGAAGCAATGACAAATATTAAAAAGCGCTTCGACAAAAACCTCCTATAGCTCCACTTGAGCTGGATGTTTTTTCTTTTTTTTTCATTTCCTGAAAAATAAACAATGCACCGGGGCCTATCACCATGATGATCTGTCCGTTAGATGTTGGTCTGTCCCAATGTGTTATGTTCATGACAGTCAGTGCATGGAGTCAGTGGCGCCGTCAGGACCTAAACAGTGGAGGGGGGACAATATCCGAGATCGAGAGTTGAGACTAGAGCAACTGCAGTTACTGCACGTAGGATTGATTGAAGTATTTATTAACAGTTTACAGAATTACAGTACATTTCAAGTACAACTCAATACAAAAAACTGTTAGCTGTGGACGACACACTGATAAAGCATTATTACACTTGTTTACAACAGGGTCCACCCTTTTCAATTCATCAGAACAGGATAGGCTATTATAGCCATAATGGTCATTGCGGCGAGAGGCAAGCACGCAGCGGCAGCCAATACACGACGACGACTGAGCAACAAAATGGGAACGGCGCTAGAGAGACCACCGTCGGGAAAAATAAATAATTTGACCAGTCATTCCCCAATAGTGCGGGGGGACATTCAGACCCAAATGACCCCCATTCCGACGCCTATGCATGGTGAGATGACAGCCCTAATGTACAGTCTCAGTGCTCTATATGCACTAAGTGCTGCTGGGGGGGAGGAGCAAGATGATTGACAGTGTCTTTGAAGCACTAGCGTTTTTCCTCCTGAATGTCATCCTGAAGTGAACCGTATACCACATATTGTCTCTGTCCGTCGGGTGGAAAACTCATACGTCCAAATCTGTTACTTATCAGGATTCTAATAAAAAAAAACTGTGAAAGTAACAGATTTAGGTTTTCAACCAGTGGTCCGGGGAACCACCAGTGGTCCTTGAGGGGGTTCAACTTCCAGGTGGTCCCCTGCAGCCAAATGATGGAGAGTTGGTAACCAAATGGACCCTTATATATCTTTAACTCTAGAATAAAATGATTTACAAGAAGAATTGTTATTTTGATAAAGGTTTGCCTGTTATCTCCTATGCTATGGTATACCACCACATCAATACAGCACGGGATTGTGGACAAAATCTTATCCAACGACAACTAAATATTCTTCAGTTTTGGGTCTGAGAGGCTAAATGTAATGAATTTGTATTTATTTATTTATTTATTTGACAGGGACAATGCTCATTAATCAACATTTCAGTTTTCACTTCCATGTAAATGTGCCAGAGTTAGCCATAAGCTAATTGTCTCCACCAGGCCGAAGGCATGGGGAGAGAGTATGTTTTGCACTCCGTCCGTGTGTGTGTGTGTCCGTCCGTCCGTCCGTCCGTCCGTCCTTCCGTCCGTCCGTTACCAGCTAATCTCCGGCACCGTTAACCCGGTCGATGCCAAACTTTGCACACACACTCCCTGGATGCCAACGATGAACCTCTGCCCCGCATTTTCCAGAACGGCCTGTTATAGCGCCACCATGAGGCAGCTTTTCACATTGTTTACCTAAAACTGCACCGATCTGCGTGAAACGTTGCATGCACACTCCCTAGAGGCCAAGGACAAACCTTTGACCTGCATTTTCCACATCTGCCTTTTATAGCGCCACCAGGAGGCCGAATTTTGTTACACAGTATCTCTATGGTCATGTGCTCAAGTCGGATCTGTCCGATATTTCAAATTGCAAGATTGCCCCGTTTTGAACAAAAGCCTCAAATCATGAACGCAGCATGCAATTACGTCAAATCTTTCACACATTTTCTTACTAGGCTGAGGAATATATCCCACCCTTTTCACATTGGCCTGTTATAGCGCCACCAACAGGTTGATTTTTGCAAAACATTTTTGGAACAAAATGCCTCAAATCATCCAATTGCCATCAAAGGCAAACATATTACTTATTTATATTACTCCTAAACATTTTGCCAAACATCTCACACAGTCCTATCCTCCTGGTGGAGACCTGTGCCCAGAAGGGCACTTTTTCTAGTTTACATCTGTAGTCCCTGAGCAGGCTCTTAAAATGGTAGTAAAACTAAACATACAATGACACATACAGTACAATACAATGCAATACATTACAGGGGTTCTCAACGTTTTTGGCCGGGGACCCCCGGAAATGCTTTGGCAATGTCTCGGGACCCCCGCCCCGCCCCGCCCCCTCCCGACCCCCAATATAAATTGACTGCTACAATAACCTTAAACCATTTTGGGCGGGAACCCCTTTTGGTGTTTTAAGCATTGTTATAATTTAGCTATTGAAAAATAGCAGATCTACAAGCTCATAGCGCGCCACCGAGTGGCGCGCTACGAGCTTGTAGGTCTGCTATTTTTGAAAAATCGTGATTTTTTTTTTTTTTTTGTAATCTTTTTTTTTTTTTTTTTTTTTTTAAATAATTTGGGGACCCCCTAAAATAATTTGGCGACCCCCCGAGGGGTCGCGACCCACGGGTTGAGAACCTCCTTCTTTTATCTGTATTGTATTGAATACAATACAGATAAAAGGAGGACAGAGTGTATAGTGTGCCAGCACACAACACCATGCGTTGATGCCATGTGTGCATGTGCCAGCATGAAACGGTGCTTCCGTGGCTCAAATGCCGAATAAATGGACCTTGATATGGAAAAGGTTGAAAACCAGTGAACTCCGTGTGAAGTGAGGGGCGCTCCTATCATCATACATCCTCATGAATCATCACACATCACATTCCGTGCTCAGCCAATCAAATCATCACAAATGTCATTCCGGCCAAACACTTTTGTCACTTTAAAATGAACTGTACAATAAAATGTCATTATGGTGTAAGTGTTTACTGTCAACACAATGACAATAACGTAACAATTCAAGCCACAGTGTTGCCAGGCAGCAGAGCAGAGCGCGCACACACACACAGTCACACACACAGTCTCACACACAGTCTCACACACAGTCTCACACACACACACACAGTCTCTCACACACACACACACAGTCTCTCTCACACACACACACACACACACACACACACACAGTCTCTCACACACACACACACACACACACACACAGTCTCTCACACACACACACACACACACACAGTCACACACACAGACACAGACACAGACACACACACACACACACACACAGACACACACACACACACACACACACACACACACACACACACACACACACACACACACACACACACACACACACACACACACACACACACACACACACACACACACACACACACACACACACACACACACACACACACACACACACACACACACACAGCGAGCAATAAGAGACGAGCTGCTGCATCATGGCTGCTCTCCCTGCTGCCAAGTTAGTTTGGGCTTCATCAGCGCCCTCTGGAGGACAGTACAGCAGTACAGACAAGAGATTGCAATTGGTGATATGCACACGGCTGCCATCTTGCCAGCAAGGTGCTACCTGTGTAACTTCCCGTTCGGTATTTAGGTCCGACGTCCTTTTGTAGTCCTACGTTACGTCCGGGTCCAAGTGGCACAAGCTCCCGTCCAAAAAAGTAGTTTAAAACTAATTATAAGGTAAAAGACCTAAGAGGGTAAAAAAAGACTAAGCAAAACTTCAAAAGTGTTGTTTTTAGCTCATCTAATATTCCCTTTTTGCATAAATTCTCTGTGAATTCACTAATACAGACTAGACTGCTGCAGGTTCCCTTCGCTATTTCTTTAAAACGATATGTCTGTGTGAAGTTCAAGCACTGAGTCCAGACATCTCTCTCTCTCTCTCTCTTTTCCACTCCACGTTGTCTAGCGACTGCGCACGCACGCACGCACGCACGCACGCACGCACGCACGCACGCACGCACGCACGCACGCACGCACTCTTAATTAAAGCCTCCGAGAGCAGCAAACACATTGGCACAGATTGAACCGCTGCAGTCAGCCAGTATAACCTCAGTTCAACTCCTCTCCTCTATCGTCTGGCACCAAACCTCGCATCTCTTCTTCTTTCTTTGCTTTTTATGTTGTCTCCGTGAATCGATAATGGCGTAGTTAGTTCGTCACACTAGAGTCGTAAATGGTGCATTTATGTATAGCACTTTTACCCAAATCGCTTTACATATAGATTGTGCATTGCACGCACGCACGCGCACACACACACACACACACACACACACACACACACACACACACACACACACACACACACACACACACACACACACACACACACACACACACACACACACACACACACACACACACACACACACACACACACACCGATGGCGGAGGAAACCATGCAAGGCACCAACCTGGCTGCCCGGGATCGAACTGGGAACCGTGTGGTTCCCATGGAGCTGCTCTACCGTGCCACTGTACCCCTGAGCCACTGCCGCCCGCTGTGTCAAACAGTAGTGAAAATTGCAGACCTGAGCTTGTAGATCTGCTATTTTTAAAATAATACTTTTTTGCACATGCAAGGTTTCTAGCCGGCTGCTGAATAACCTAAGCTCACTTCAACCGTTTCTGGAGAAAAAAAAGTGTATTTACTCAAGTAGGCCTGTACTGTACTTTTTCTACTGTACTGTACAATGGTATAATTTATTCATACTTTCGGCTTGTACTCCATTAACACCTCTAAGGCAAATGGACTTTTTGTTTTGTCCGCTACAAGATTTATGATGAATACAAAACATGAATTTATGATGAATACAAAACATGAATTTATGATGAATACAAAACATGAATCAATTACGCCCTAATTTATACTTTTGCAGTTTATGAAAAGGTTTGACTTTTTTTATCCCCCTTATTTTTTGTGCTTTTACTTTGTTATTGTAAGTATGTTACCGAAGTAAAACGTATCATTAACTTGGAACAGAGCATTTCTCAACTTTGGTTTTGCTACTTTTACTTAAAGGTATATTCAGTGATTTTGCTTCATTCAAATATCACTTATGTTTTCTTTATATTTGGATAATCCTCCCTACTATAGAGTGTGCTGACCATATAAGGAGTTCCTCCCAGTCCCCAGTGAGCCCCTGGGGTCAAGAAACCCTAGTTTCAGTTTTGGTGGCGGGTGGCAAAGCCTTCATCCAATCAGGATGAGAGGGGCCTTCCTCCAATCATGTGTGGGGGCGGGCCTTGGTGCACATGCTGTTGCACTTCCCCCCACTGTAGAGCGTGTGCATGTGCACATTTTGTTACCGGGGCGGACTGGGTGGTTTTCCAAATCAACCAAATCACTGAATGCTCCTTTAAAACCCATTTTGGGCGGGAACCCCTTTTGGTGTTTTAAACATTATGTTATAATTTAGCTATTGGAAAATAGCAGATCTACAAGCTCATAGCGCGCCACCGAGTGGCGCGCTACGAGCTTGTAGGTCTGCTATTTTTGAAAAATCGTGAAAATATTTATTTCAGAAAACTGGAGGATTTAGAAGAAATCTCTTACATTTTGAGGTCAGACCTAAATGGGTTAAAGGAGCATTCAGTGATTTGGGTGATTTGGAAAAAAACCCGGTCCACCCGGTAACAAGATGTGCACATGCACACGCTCTACAGTGGGGGGAAGTACAACAGACCAACAGCACGTGCACCAAGGCCCGCCCCACTCGATCATGATTGGAGGAAGGCCCCTCTCATCCTGATTGGATGAAGGCTTTGCCACCCAAAGCCCAAACAGAAACTAGGGTTTTTTGACCCCAGGGGCTCACTTGGGACAGGGAGGAACTCCTTATATGGTTAGGGCACTTTATAGTAGGGAGGATTTTCCAAAAAATAAGAAAAAATAAGTGATATTTGAATTAAGTGAAATCACTGAATATACCTTTAAGCAAAAATAAATAGCTATTCTTCCTCCAGTGGCAGTGCAGTAACCTCAGTTCAACCGAAGACAGTCAATCATTAAAGATAGTCCATCCTAATTGGAGCCACTAGAGGCAAAATGGTACACAAATCCTACAGAATGTTGGTCTCCTGAGTGGGCGCCGGCCGTCTGATCCTGTGACCGTCACATTTTTACTGTTTCTACATCCCGTGAGAGTGTGTTGCTGGGACAGAGAAAGGTCGATAATAAAGTAGATTTTCTCCTGATTTGTTTCTCTGGGGGGGAAAAAAAAGGCATTTTAGGATGAAAATCTAGGGAAGATTGTGTGGCTTGTTGTGACGATCGGGTCCAATGTTCAGTGCAGTGACCATGCATGGAGCTAAAGAATGGTTCAGATTGAAGCTGTGTTCACGTTCACTCTCCCATTGGAATGAATAGACTCCAACCTGCTTCCCGTCTCCTAAAAAGGCGTCTGCCTACTTCACACAGATACTGTGTGATACCTATTATTTTATATAAAGTCGTTGCCCATATTTGCTCCATGTTGGAACTGAACGATAGCACCTATCAGACCCGCTCTAGTGATTTCTTAATGCTCAAAGGTTCCTCATGCTCAGACAGAGCTGGGCAAGACAGACAGCCTTCTCTGTCAGCGGCCCAACATCCTGGAATGAACTCCAAAATGCTTTAAAACTGAGCCCCCTAGGGTAGGTACCCTCACAAAAACATGCAATAATCCTGGTCTCTAAACAGCCTCCCCCTGGCCAGCTGGGGCGCCTGATGGAGGGGAAAGAAACTGGTTGGAATAACGTGTTCCTTCCACGCGCTACGTCCAACCAGGGAAACTCCCCCCTGTCAGGTATAAAGGAGCGACTTGGACACTCATGCATGAAGGAAGCATGAGTTCAAGTCCGTTGCTCTCCCCAGGTTTGCGGAGGGTGTGTAGAGCCCAGGATCACATTAGATAATTGACACAGGGGTGAAAAATGGGTTACAAAATCGTGGGATAAAAAATATATTAAAAAAAAAAGAAGAAAACTGAGCTCCCTGCCATCATTCGGCCAGTTCAAAGGAATGCTTAAAAACATTGTTTTAACCGTGACTGCTCCCGTTTCAACTGAGTTATATTTCGTTTGTTTGTTTGACTGGTTGCTCTGCATAAAGTTCCTTTGTAATCTACCCTGATTTATATTGTACACCGTATTGTGTTTTGGATGTATTGATTGTACTATCATTGAAATTGAGGGCTTGCCCTCATTTGTACTTCCGAGTATAAGTAAAGGTGATGACTTATAGGTATGGGAAGCAAACCGGAGATTTTTTTTTTTTATCGTCTTGGGTTCAACTCCATACACCCACCAGGTGTGAACCCTAGCCTATATTCTGAACAGTACCACCAGTGGTCCTTGAGGGGGTTCCCGGTGGTCCCCAGCTAAATGATGGAGAGTTGATAACCAAAATGGACTCTTGTAGATGTTTAACCCATTTAGGCCCGACGTCGAAATTAAAAAAATGCCTTTTTATTTTTTTTTCTGAAAGACCTCATGTTTCTGTATCAGTGGTTCTCAATATTTCATGTCAAGGACCCCCAGAATTATCTGTATTTGGCCGCCGACCCCCATCTGAAAATATGTTGTTCCAGAGACCTCCCCAGAAGCAAAGATTTGAGTTAAAAACTGAAACTCTGAAAGAATATGTTCAAAGATTTGAGGCACATTTTCACGATATTTCAAAAATAGCAGACCTACAAGCTCGTAGCGCGCCACTCGGTGGCGCGCTATGAGCTTGTAGATCTGCTATTTTTCAATAGCTAAAGTATAACATAATGCTTAGTTAAAACACCAAAAGGGGTTCCCGTCCAGAATGGGTTAACTCTCGAGAGCGTTAAAATTAACCCAAATGGACCCGTGTAATTCACAAGTCTACACAATCAGAGAATGTAGAATAAATTGTGATCTTATCCAATGACACAATGGCAATATCTTATCCAACGATCTGAGAGACAAATGCTTGGTCCGTGGCTCAAATGTGGAATAAATAATGCTCAGATAATCTGTGTGTGTACCGAGACACAGGTCTGACATCACATTTGATATCTCCGATTATCTGTGCACCGAGACACAGCTCTGATATCACATTTGATATATCCGATTATCTGTGCACCGAGACACAGCTCTGATATCAACAACCCCCCCAGAGCAGAGCCAAATATACAATAATTCCATGAGCAGAATAATAACACATCAACACATGATTCAACACGATGAATCAACACAATCGAATCAAACAATCCAATAATATCCCATAGCCCCTGGACTATAAGAACTACAGGGAGGAGGCCGGGGAGGTGGGGGACATTTTCACACAGACGCTGAGCGAGCTGCTTTGACAGCTCAGCATGAAGAATGAGTAGCCTAGTGAGCTGAGGCTGCTTAAGAAGGCCGCCTGAATTGCACTGAGGGAATGAGGGCGAGGAAGCTCGTAGCGAATGAGTGAGTGTGAAGGGAGATGACCTGGAGAGGCAACTGATTTAAAGAAGCAGGGTGAATAACTAGGGGGAATGAATGAGGGGAACTATATAGAATAACCTTCTGCCTTCCGTGCCTCAATGAACTATCGCTTACGCTGGGTTAAATTGATATGAAAAGGGTTGAAAGCCACAAAGTGGTTAAATGTCTGAAAATACACATTGACATGTATTGACACAACACTGACGAACGATAGAGCTGCCAAACAGGTCTATGAATCTGTCCGACATTTTTTATGAGGCTTAATCTTTAACCCATTCTGGGCGGGAACCCCTTTTGGTGTTTTGACCATTATAAAACTTTATCTATTGAAAAATAGCAGATCTACAAGCTCATAGCGCGGCACCGAGTGCCGCGCTACGAGCTTGTAGGTCTGCTATTTTTGAAACATTGTGAAAATGTGGCGCAAATCTTTGACTCTTTCAGAGCCAACGTTTTTAACTGATATCTTTGCTTCTGGGGGGGTCCCTGGAACAACATATTTTCAGATGGGGGGGTCCGCGGCCAAATACAGATAATTCTGGGGGTCCTTCACATGAAAAAGGTTGAGCACCACCGACACAGAAACATAGGGTTTTTCAGAAAACTGCCGTGACTTAGAAGACATTTTTTTAAATATCAATGTCAGGCCTAAATGGAATCAACCATAATTTGTCATACAATATTCAGTCCTTGCTTCATTTCTCTCGGCTAAGGGTTCCTTTGGCCTGGAAATCCTTGAAAGACCCCCATGCTCTGGATCATCCAGCCAGTCTCACCTCAGTTCAACTCTCCCGTACGCTCCACATATCCAGCCAGCCTCATAAGTTTTACATGAAGAGTCGACACAAACATCTGTGTCGACGTCTGAAAAAACAACAACACAATATACGCGCTGCTGCTGTTGTTGTTCTCCTCTGCTCCGCTTTCATCTTCGTCTGGTCTGACACGTTATACACCTCTCTCCTGGGCAAAGGAAGCTCATGAATAATTATGTCCTATAAAAGTAACATCTGTATACTTTCTTTTATTGAAACAATAGAAACGGTCGGTCTGTCTCTCTGTCCGTCTGTCCCTCCCTCTCTCCCTTATGTCTCTCTATATATTCAATTCAATTATGCTTCTCTCTCTCTCTCTCTCTCTCCCTCTCTCCCTCTCTCTCTCTCTCTCTCTCTCTCTCTATTCTGCTTTACTCTCTCTCCTTTATCTCTCTCTCTCTCTCTATGAAAAATCACACCTGTGTGAACTGAGTGGTGCAACTCCCCTCTGCCCTCTCCCCCTGCCTCTCTCTCTGTAATTAGCAGGCAACAGTGCAACACTATCTCTCTCTCTGTTTCTGGCACAACAGCGCCACTTTTGCCCCTACTGGTACTCTAAACATAGTCACATAGGTTAGGACGGACATTGCTGTTCCTTGGAGTGGTTGCACCACTCAAAAACACTATTTTTTAACCTGCCGTGGTGAGTTTTATGTATGGCAGAGTCAGTCAGTCAGTCAGTCAGCCAGCCAGCCAGCCAGCCAGCCAGCCAGCCTGTCGTCCGTTTGGTCACTCAGTCCAACAGTTTTGCATCACAACAACAACATAGTATGTCCAAAAAAATTGGATTGACATGGAGTTTGCTACTGCGCCTTCATGTCCCCTCAGGGATGAACCTTCTGGAGTTGTAGAGGATAAGGGACTTCCACCATACTAGCCTTAGGTTAAAAACTTCCACTTGCACACAAAGATTACTCCAAATCCAATGAGCCTAGAACTGCCAAGAAACTTGGAGCAACACAGTCCCTAGGGGTGGGTGGGGGGGTGGGGGGGCTTTGGAGAACTTTTAGAGAGGAAAAGGTTTTGCTGAACTAAAGACTATGAGAAGTTCTTACAACATCTCCTATATAGAGCGTCGCAGTCCCGCCCCCTACCATGGACCAGGAAATGAATCCCAATGCATTTTTCCCATAGACATTTCTAAAAGTATTTATTTAAAGACGGTTACGCCGCGGACAAAGCCAACTCGAGTCGTGACAACTCATGACAACACAAACAATATTTTGGACCAAACAAATAATTACAAAGAAGAAAAACAACAAAAAAAGTGTTGTAACCTGAATCATGAACGGAGAATCATTTCCTGGTCCATGGTAGGGGGCGGGACTGCGACAGACAGAATTAGCTCACTATATCAACGCTATGTAGCATTCACGACAGCAAAGTATGTATCGCCTCTGTCTCTGTCGTGTCCAAAATCGTTACTCTTCAGGATTCAGACGAGCCTGAGGAAGGATCGCAAGACCGAGACTCTGCTCGTTAACCCCTTTTGACCCGAGATCAGATTCTAAAAATGTCTTCTAAATCCTGACAGTTTTCTGAAAAAGCTATGTTTCTATATCAGTGGTTCTTCGATTTTTCAAAAATAGCAGACCTACAAGCTCGTAGCGTGCCACTCGGTGGCGCGCTATGAGCTTGTAGATCTGCTATTTTTCAATAGCTAAAGCATAACATAATGCTAACACCAAAAGGGGTCCCCGCCCAAAATGGGTTAAATCAGTGCATGGTTCCCAAGCTTTTTCATGTCAAGGAACCCCAAAATGATACTCATTAGCCTGCGGACCCCCGCATTTGAAAATATATGCCAAGGACCCCCAGTTTGACCTGAATTAGGCCACCGTCCCCTATTCAATGGCATCTCTATCTCTGGGACCACCATTTATATTGTAAAATCAATGTTAATTGAACTCTGAGAGTGTACCCTTATGAGTTACAGACCCATAAGGGTCCTAACTATCCTTTAGCTGGGGACCCCCTGGAACTCTCTCAAGGACCCCTGGGGGTCCCCAGACCCCACTTTGGGAACAACTGCTTTAAATACATGCTCTTGAACCTATGGCAAGTGGCGGTGTGCGGGTGTCCCTCCTTTCGTCGACGTCGTATGCCTCATCTCCATCGCACCTGTTTTCTAAATTGTCTACCGGGTGTGCGGAAGCCATAACCTGACTCCGCCAGATGGGGCAGCAGAGAGTACACTGGGTTCCCCCCCTCCTGCTCCCATCTGGGAACTCTCAGGCAGACTTGATGCCCGGCCAACAAAACGGCCTGGCCAATCAGCAGCAGCTAGAGGCGGGATAGCTGCCTCATCTGGCGGAGTCAGGTTACGGAAGCCATGCTCTCCATAACTCTTTCAAATTGAAAAAACAAGCCAAAGTAGCAGATCTACAAGCTCAAGACTGGTCGCTTTGATGCCGCTTTTCGAGCATGCAGATCTGCTACACTCTTGATGCTGTATAGTACAGGGCGGTTTTCAACAGATTTTGACACAGGGACCACCATCCTGACTATAAGAGCAACCATGGAGACCACCACTATTGTGACCACCAGACCTGCATCTCGCGGGACAGTCCCGAAATTGTCTGTCCCGCGTCACGCACAAACGGAACAATCTCTCGCATGTCAAGGATATGGAGAAAAGAAAAACATAATCTTTAATCATATTCCATCATATTCAAGGGTTTTTGGGGAGAAATGAGACCCCAGAGTCTCCCAGAGGGCAGGTGTGTGTGTGTGTGTGTGTGTGTATGTGTGTGTGTGTGTGTGTGTGTGTGTGTGTGTGTGTGTGTGTCTGTATACAGCCGACGCTCGTTGACGCTATATTATGGAGATAAGGTTTCTGCCTGACGACAAGCAACGATAAAACGAAAAACCATGCAATTTTCCAGCAACTCGTGGCAGTGTGGCCTGAGTGGTCATTAAGCACTAACCCAACGGAGTCACTCTGTGTACCTTTGGGAGGAGAGCTAATAATAGCACATACTGTAGCAGTGGCGCGGCGCAACAATGACCTCCCTTGAGGTCCTGTGGCTTTGTCTACGTTGTGTGCTAATAGCCTAATGCCACGAGGTCCTGCGGCTGTGTCTACGCTGTGCGCTAATGCCATGCGGTGCTGTGGCTGTGTCTACGTTATGCGCTAATAGAATAGCATAATGCTGTGAGGTCCTAGCCCAAAGCAATGAGACGCTACCCGTTGTTTACCTGTGTATGCTAAACATAGTGCGGGTCGGTTCCGTTGCATTTCTTGCGTTCAGGAGGCATTTTATAGAAAACTAGGATTTAGTAAAGAACCTGTTTGGTATATATGAACCTGTTTAGGTTGCGTAACGAAATGTGTGTGTCTGTTTGTCTGAGACTATGGGGTCAAAAGTAAGAAATATACTAGTCATATTTTGATATAAGAAAGAAATGTGTGCCCTAATTATTAATAATACAATTTATAAGCTTTCACTATAGTATAATTTAATGCAATAAGTCAGAGCATTACATTATTGTCCCTGTGTGGTTGGGGGGGCAATTGTAATGTGTAAAAAAATAAGCCATATTAACACACTAAATCTCAAATAAAAGTACATTACCAAGTAATATATCTTTTTTTATACATTTATATTGTCACTGTTATTTTTTTTATATAACTACAATTATGTAAATGCAACTTAATTCTGTTTTGAAGTAAAAATGAGCACACTCAGTTTGTATAAATGCAAATTTGCCGGGTGCACAATACATCTCACGAAGACTCGCAACAATAATATAGCCAGCATTCCGAGTCCTCCTTTAACCCATTTTGTTTATGTTATGCTTTAGCTATTGAAAAATAGCAGATCTACAAGCTCGTAGCGCGCCACCGAGTGGCGCGCTATGAGCTTGTAGATCTGCTATTTTTGAAAAATCGAAGAACGACTGACATAGAAACATAGCTTTTTCAGAAAACTGTCTCAGGTCAAAATGGGTTAATTCATAAAGACGCGGGCAGCATGTGCGCGTGTGAAACGCGGCGAGGAAAGGCTCGCCACAGAAACGCGTCAAGCGTGTGTGGTCTCGTAAAATATAGTCCATAGCCATATTTGCTATATTCTGCCAATAATTATACTATACATTTAGGTCACTGTTTATTTGACTGCTAAATTGAGATGCAGGTTAAGTGGGGACTGCTAGTCTGGAGTCTGGGAGCAAACACCTTCAGAAGTTCTCATGAAGTACCTGTGGGCAGGCTTTGTTCTATACTGTTTGAAGCTCGTTCTCAGGTGTGAATCAAAACACACAGTGGGACAGCCATTTGCTGTCTCTCGGCCATTTGTTGAGATGTATGTAAATCTTAGCTCCACCTCTGAATTCAACTCTGTACTATATCTTGTCATGTTGTCAATGTGAAAATCACTAGTCTGGGCTGGCCGCGGTGGTCAGTCATATGGGGCCCTGGGCTCCATGCTCAGGGTCTGAAGCTCTGTTCTGGACTCTGTTGTATTTGTACTTCTGCAATAAATACTACTCTGAGGGATTCCAGTTCACTTCTCTGCCTGTTTCTCTTCGATCTGATGACTACAGTTTGCTTTAGTCTAGAGTGTTCATTTATCTCTCTACTTTAGTGAGTTTAGGGTTAATTGGGTGTGAAAATACACCACACGTGTACGTAATCTGCCTGGCCGTGCCTCGATGAATGAGTACCAGAAGAGGACAGTGTTGTTTTCGGCGACTAATACTAAAACGAAAAATGTTTGCCGACTACCTTTTTTCACCGGCAAAAACTAAATGGTAACTAAAATGAAGCTATGATGACTAAAACTAAGACTAAATATATTGACAATTTCGTCAACAAATAAAAACTAGACTAAAATGTTAGGAAGGGACTAGTGGACACGAGTATAAGACACAAGTCATTGTACACTTGGTTTCATGCTGAAAATAGCCGATCTACAAGCTCACAACGTGCCGCGCTGCGACGTGTTGTGAACTTGTAGATCTGCTATTTTCAGCAAGTGTGAAATATGTCTTTACGATAGCATAAAGCCACGGCAAAATACATTTCAGTCGACTAAAGGCTCATTCATAGTCTGGATTTTCGGTGGTGAGGTGACCACCGAACTACAACATGACGTCACTGAGCTGCGGTGAAGAGCAAACCACCGCCACCGCTCCAGCCCTTCTCTCTGTTTTTACTCACCACCGCTCAGCGTTATTTCAGCTCCGGTGGTCACCTCACCACCGACAATCCAGACTATGAATGAGCCTTAATTCAACCGTAGATTTAGTCGACTAAAATCGCATTGATGTTTAGTCGACCAAAACTAGACACTAACACTAAGACATTCCAGGTGACTAAAATGTGACTAAAACTAAATGAAAACTATTCAAAAGACTAAAACTAAAATCAAAATTTGCTGACAAAAACAGCACTGGAAGAGGACTTCTGTTTTTGAGGCCGAGGAGGGAGTTGTCGTCGTGTATTTTGTCGTTGCCAACCTTGTGTGTGTGTACTGTGTGTGCGTGTGCGTGTGTGTGTGTGTGTGACACAGTTCCTGCCTGTGCCAACCTCTAGTACAGCTGTCCTGTGGAGAGCGTAGTAGCCGCCCGCGGGTCTTCCCTCTCTGACACGCTATGCGCGGAGGAGAGCGTATAGTAACGCGCCACGCCCACTCCTCTGACACGCTGCGCGGAGTGCAGTGGCGTGCACACACAGACATTTAGAGGGGGCAGGTGCTCAAGTGAAAAAAAGGGCACCTTGTGCAGCGCGTGGAACCGCGCCTTAAGCCATTTCGGGCGGGAACCCCTTTTGGCATTTTAGCCATTGAAACATAGCTGATCTACAAGCTCATAGCTACGAGCTTGTAGGTCTGCTATTTTTGAAAATTTGTGGCGCAAATCTTGGAATATATATTCTTTCACAGCGAACGTTTTAACTCATACGTCTGCTTCTTAGGAGGGGGGTGGGGGGGGGGGGACAACAACACATTTTCAGATGGGAGCCGCCCTACACATAGGCCTACATAAATGGTAAATGGTGCATTTATATAGCGCCTTTATCCAAGGCGCTTTACATAGATTGTGCATCAATTCACCCATTCACACACACATTCATACACTGATGGCGGCAGAAACCATGCAAGGCACTAGCCAACACAATTTGGGGTTCAGTGTCTTGCTCAAGGACACTTCGACACACTAACTCTGGGGGAGCCCGGGTTCGAACAGGCAACCATCCAGCCACTCTACCCCTGAGCCACCGCCGCCCTACATGAAAATGTTTGAGAACCACTGATATAGATTAAGAAACATGGGGTTTTCAGAAAACTATCAGGATTTAGAAGGCATTTGTAGAATCTGTTCTCAGGTCTAAATGGGTTAATAGTGTGAGATTTATAGATTTTGGGGCATAAATAATATATTAGTAGCTTTTTTTGGTCAAGAATTGATCAATGTCACCATGGTCAAAAAAAAAAGAAAGGGCAAGGGCAGGTGGTGCTCTAGCACCCCCTAGTGTCTATCTGTGCACGGGACAGCTGCTTCCTTCTCACCTGAACCGTGAGGAGGTTTAACGAGCAGAGCGTGTAAACACATGAGCGAGCAGAGCTTCACGCTATACACGATGTCCCACTTTCCCCTTATAGACCCAAATAGACTGTAGAACGCTACATGTCCCTTATAGACACCTCCAGTGGCCACCGGCAAGCGTTGTTGCCATGTCTGCTTATTATACGACTTTGGGCTTTTCCTGTGAGGTCGCTTGTTATAGTTGTGGGTCGT
>NC_136789.1:52819882-52879560 GCF_951216825.1 Electrona antarctica | reverse complement strand
ACCACATCTCAATTGTTTGCTATAACTATAGATAGATGCCCAGCATGGCTTACCAGGCACTCACATCATTAACACCCCGAACGCCCCGGGGGGTATTTAGGACCATTAAATCGGAGCGCCCAGCGATTTGCAGCGATTTGCGCATTTCAAGGTGCACCAGGCGCCATCTTGGATGTAGCTAGAAGTAGCTAGATGTAGCCAAACCCCCCCCCCCCCCCGAGTATGATCGGGGGCGCACCGCTCCCAGCCTGTGGAGCGGTGCGCTTCGGTTATGATATCATTAATGTTCCGCCCTGTGATTATAATCTCCGTCCTCCTGAGCGCTGGGCGTAACTATTTGATGGGACGGAGACCTCCGTTTATGCCGCTCAGGGTGTTAACAACATACACCAAGATGTCCACAAGTACAACACACAAACATATTGATTGTCCAGGCTGCGAGGTACGGACACGTCCTTCTCTCCAGCGTAAAGGTCATTACACACTGGCGAATTAGCGACGCGATTTATTCGTGCGAATAATTCGCCTTTTTTTAAAACCAATTGAAGTCAATGCAAGCTTCCACATCAGTGGCGAATGTGCGAATGTGCGAAAATGCGACCGTTTTCGCTCTTTATTTGTTCGCTCCGGTGTTCGCTCCGGTGTCGAATTTTTAATTCGCGTCGCTAATTCGCCAGTGTGTAATGACCTTAACTGTCTTAGCCTTCTCTAGGAATTATACACAAGCTTTGTGAAGAACAGACAATTTAACACAATTTGTGCCCAAGCAGTCTCTAGATGTCCTAGGAATTATATTAACACTCATGCTGCGTTCACATGGCCAGATGCAAAGATGCAGTCTACCATTCATTGTCAATGGAAGCCAGCGACATGACGATGCAAAGATGCAGTCTACCATTCATTGTCAATGGAAGCCAGCGACATGACGATGCAAAGATGCAGTCTACCATTCATTGTCAATGGAAGCCATCAACATGACGATGCAAAGATGCAGTCTACCATTCATTGTCAATGGAAGCCAGCGACATGACGATGCAAAGATGCAGTCTACCATTCATTGTCAATGGAAGCCAGCGACATGACGATGCAAAGATGCAGTCTACCATTCATTGTCAATGGGAGCCAGCGACATGACGATGCAAAGATGCAGTCTACCATTCATTGTCAGTGGAAGCCAGCGACATGACGATGCAAAGATACAGTCTACCATTCATTGTCAATGGAAGCCAGCGACATGACGATGCAAAGATGCAGTCTACCATTCATTGTCAATAGAAGCCAGCGACATGACGATGCAAAGATACAGTCTACCATTCATTGTCAATGGAAGCCAGCGACATGACGATGCAAAGATGCAGTCTACCATTCATTGTCAATGGAAGCCAGCGACATGACGATGCAAAGATACAGTCTACCATTCATGGTCAATGGAAGCCAGCGACATGACGATGCAAATTATACAGTCTACCATTCATGGTCAATGGGAGCCAGCGACATGACGATGCAAAGATGCAGTCTACCATTCATTGTCAATGGAAGCCAGAGACATGACGATGCAAAGATGCAGTCTACCATTCATTGTCAATGGAAGCCAGCGACATGACGATGCAAATATGCAGTCTACCATTCATTGTCAATGGGAGCCAGCGACATGACGATGCAAAGATGCAGTCTACCATTCATTGTCAGTGGAAGCCAGCGACATGACGATGCAAAGATACAGTCTACCATTCATTGTCAATGGAAGCCAGCGACATGACGATGCAAAGATGCAGTCTACCATTCATTGTCAATAGAAGCCAGCGACATGACGATGCAAAGATACAGTCTACCATTCATTGTCAATGGAAGCCAGCGACATGACGATGCAAAGATGCAGTCTACCATTCATTGTCAATAGAAGCCAGCGACATGACGATGCAAAGATACAGTCTACCATTCATTGTCAATGGAAGCCAGCGACATGACGATGCAAAGATACAGTCTACCATTCATTGTCAATGGAAGCCAGCGACATGACGATGCAAAGATACAGTATACCATTCATTGTCAATGGAAGCCAGCGACATGACGATGCAAAGATAGTCTACCATTCATTGTCAATGGAAGCCAGAGACATGACGATGCAAAGATGCAGTCTACCATTCATTGTCAATGGAAGCCAGAGACATGACGATGCAAAGATACAGTCTACCATTCATTGTCAATGGAAGCCAGCGACATGACGACGCAAAGATACAGTCTACCATTCATTGTCAATGGAAGCCAGAGACATGACGATGCAAAGATACAGTCTACCATTCATTGTCAATGGAAGCCAGAGACATGACGGTGCAAAGATACAGTCTACCATTCATTGTCAATGGAAGCCAGAGACATGACGATGCAAAGATACAGTCTACCATTCATTGTCAATGGAAGCCAGCGACATGACGATGCAAAGATGCAGGAGACGTTTGTAGCTGCTGCAAAAGCTACAACCGCTACAAAAAAAGTCGAGCTGGTTTCAACTTCAGCTACAAAGATACAAATCATTCTACACTGGACAGACAGTGAAAAACATGTATTAACCCATTCAGGACCGGAACCACTTTTGGTGTTTTAAGCATTGTGTTATTCTTTAGCTGTTGAAATCAAAATAGCAGATCTACACGCTCGCTTGTAGATCTGCTATTTTTTTGTAAATGTGGCGGCAAATCTTTAAATATATATGCTTTCAGTTTTTACATTTTTAACTCAAATCTTTGCTTCTGGGGGGGGGGGGGGGTTATTTTCAGACGGGGGTCCGCAGCCAAATACAGATAATTCTGGGGGTCCTTGAGTCCTTGAGATTGAGCACCAGGCACTGACATAGAAACAGGTTTTTCAGAAAACCTTTAGTTTAGAAGACCTAATCAGGTATACCGGTACGTCAGCTATTCAGAAATAACAGCCGTTTGAATAACTTTGACTTTGGCGCTGTCATTTTGAGTATTTTCTTTGGAATGTTGCTACTTTGACTTACGAAAATAAATAAATCATAATAATATTCTGAGTACTTCTCCCAGCACATTGGGGAGAGGAGGACATACGGTACAGTAGCAGGAATAGTTTGATGGGAGATTACTTACTTGGCTGTGTGTGTGCGCGTGCGTGCGTGCGTGCGTGCGTGCGTGCGTGTGCGTGCGCGCACGTGCGTGTGCATGTGTGTGTGTGCGTGTGTAATGTAGAGGCTGGTGATGCGAGAGGAGGAATGGAGGATTGCTTTGGGCTGAACTGACAGCGACAGCAGCTGGTCCAAAAGGCCCTGACTTATATCATCACAAGAGGCGCGTTGTCCACATGGTGCACCGCACGCAGAGGACAGGTCGGAGCAGAGCAGAGCTCAACACCAGATACAGTTGGGTGCCACCGATATTGTCCCTTATCATTTGACCCATTTAGGCCTGACCTCAAAACTTTTAAAAATCCTTCTAAATCCTGAAAAAATCCTTCTACATTTTCACGATTTTTCAAAAATAGCAGACCTACAAGCTCGTAGCGCGCCACTCGGTGGCGCGCTATGAGCTTGTAGATCTGCTATTTTTCAATAGCTAAATTATAACATAATGTTTAAAGCGCCAAAAGGGGTTCCCGCCCAAAATGGGTTAACTGTCCTTTTGCGCAGATCACGCAAACCTCAGCAAAAAGAAAAGGACAATATCGATGGCCTCCAACTGTAGGCCAGTCAATCCAAGATTTGACCCAAAAGACATTGCAATAGTAATCGTTCAAGGGTTTTTTAATGATCATTATAGGGTTCATCCAAATAACATATTAAAACTAGATAAAGTGCCCCTCGGGGCACAGGTCTCCACCAGGCCAGGTCAGGTTGTGGCCTTCCTGGTGGCGCTATGATAGGCCAATGTGAAAAGGGTGCCATTTGTTCTTACACCATTGATGGCAATTGGATGATTTGAGGCACTTTGTTCCAAAAATGTGTTTTGCAAAAATCCACCTGTTGGTGGCGCTATAACAGGCCAATGTGAAAAGGGTGGGATATATCCCTCAGCCTAGTAGGAACGTCTGTGAAAGATTTCACGTAAATTGCACGCTGCATTCATGATTTGAGGCTTTTTGTTTCAAAAGGGCCAATCCTGCAAACTTTGAAAGCCAATGTTAGCCAATAAGGATGGAATATGAAATATCCGACAGATCCGTCTTGAACACATGACTATAGAGATAGTGTGTAACGATTTGCGGGATTTTTGGACGTTCTTAGCTTACGCATGTTTCATGAATACTACTTTTTATGTATGTGATGTATTGCCATGCTTTTTTGTTCTTGCCTAATGTAAGTCGCTCTGGATTAAGAGCGTCTGCTTAATGCCTAAATTGTAAATATGACAATATATTGTCATATCCTACCGACTCAACCTGCCAGTGAGGAGCCCCCACCGGGAGGAGGTGGCAGAAGCCTTCCTCCTAATCCTCCCGCCCAGCACTCCCTGCTGACAGGTGCCACACCCCCCAGCCTGTAGGATTATAGGCTTCCCATTGGGTTCGTGTAGACGGTGCTCGACAAAGCCGGACGCACCCGCGGTGGATTTGAACCCACAACCTCCGTGGCGGCGGTGGTGGTGGTGGTGGTGGTGGGCAGATTACTTTACCACTGTGCCACCCGAGCGCCTAAATGCACTTGATTACTTTCCACCATGGCACTATGCACAGCACGCTACACTAGTGTGATTGTGTGGCCATGTGGATGACATTGTCTTTGTTTGTGGTTGGCAGCGTCCAGCAGCAGGCCAGGCCAGGCAGGGCACAGCGGACGGTGTCACACTCATTTAGGTCACGGGCCTGAGGAGAAGGCTGCCTGAAATGCCACGTCATGCGAGCCGCAGCAGCAGCAGCGAGCGTGACTGCCGCATGCTGCGTCGTCAGCTTTCGGGCGCATTGTTGTCGTCGTTTTTTTCCCTCCCAACCTGCTCTCCAACCTGTGTCTCAGTTTCTGCTATAACGACGACTACAAAATGTTATACTACTTTCACCTCACGAGTTGAGTTTTATCATGAAGATCGTTTGCCTCGCCGAGCATTATACTTTCATGATCGGTGTCGCCTAACAGTCGTTGGCTGTACTTTGAAGATTGATTCTGTAGCCTATTCTTAAAGAACCACCCTTTCCATGAACCCATCAAGACCTGAGGACGATTCTACAAATGCCTTCTAAATCACTATAGTTCTCAAACTTTATCGTGCCATGGACCCCCCGTAATGACGTGTATTTGGTCGCGTGAACCCCGTCCCCCGGATCTGAACAATGTGTTGTGTCAGGGACCCCTTCCAAACACTATTTTATTCAAAAATGTCAAAAAATTTGATCCGTCTGAACTGAGTGGTGCTGTACTGTACATGTGTGTGCGTGCGTGCGTGCGTGCGTGCGTGCGTGCGTGCGTGCGTGCGTGCGTGCGTGCGGCTGTGCAACAGTGACACTTGGTGGTGAAAAAACGCTATTTCCGCACTTAGACTTACAGACACAGAGACAGACATACAGTAAACATACACACATTGCTGCGTATAGGAGTCGCTAGCACCATTCAGAAATAGCAGATGTACAACCTTTTCCAAAATTTGGACATGCACGCTCTACAGTGGGGGGGGGAGTGCCAACAGCATGTGCACCAAGGCCCGCCCCCACTCGATCATGATTGGAGGAAGGCCCCTCTCATCCTGATTGGATGAAGGCTTTGCCACCCGCCACCAAAACTGAAACTAGGGTTTTTTGACCCCAGGGGCTCACTGGGGACAGGGAGGAACTCCTTATATGGTCAACACACTCTATAGTAGGGAGGATTATCCAGAAAAAAAGAAAAAATAAGTGATATTTGAATTAAGTCAAATCACTGAATATACCTTTAAGCTTGCATCGCGGCACGAAGTCATCAAGACCTGATTTAGGCAAAAATATAATTTTCCTCAAAAGATAACCCGGGTCATTATTTTAGCAAGCCGACACAAAGATTGCTGTCCACTATTTGATACTTTAACAAAATAATCCAGACCTAACGAAACAAACTGTAAATGCAGTCTACTCTGCACACAACCAGGCCTGCTTCCCAGCAATCAGACTCAGACAACTGAATTAGCCTCACCGCTTGAAGTGGGATCACATTTACAATGTCAGGATAAGTCACGGAATACCCATGAATCACAATAGTATGACACTCGATATTTCAAAATGTGTTTTTGCTGCCGCAGTGCATCGAGCAGCAGCGGTGTCAATCATTTTTCATAGCAGCTACCAGACAGCCATGGCAAACATTCTAGTCTGTTACTCAGAGAACCAGACTTAAACCCTCTAGTCTATATCCTTAAAGAACCAAACCGGAGTTATATAACTGTAATTTGAACACGTTTTTTTTTCATCTTGTCCACACCAAATGTCTTTGCCAAAAATAGCCAATCTAGAAGCTCACAATGTAACGCGTTGCGACACATTGTGAGCTTGTGGATACACCTCCTGAATGTTATAGAGTCTGGAACTACACCTCAGGAAGAGTAGCTAATGGGGAAACATGGCTATTAGAAAACGTCATTGGCCATGTGTCAAGCCTCTATATACACAGCAGCCATCTTGGAAAGAAATCACAGGTGTTTCCAATGACACTAATGAAGGCTCTGTTCCATCCTGGTCAAACAGAGTTGGTGTTAATGATGCTAATGAAGGCTCTGTTCCATTCTGGTCAAACAGAGTCGGTGTTAATGATACTAATGAAGGCTCTGTTCCATTCTGGTCAAACAGTCAGTGTTAATGATACTAAAGAAGGCTCTGTTCCATTCTGGTCAAACAGAGTCAGTGTTAATGATACTAATGAAGGCTCTGTTCCATTCTGGTCAAACAGAGTCAGTGTTAATGATACTAATGGAGGCTCTGTTCCATTCTGGTCAAACAGAGTCAGTGTTAATGATACTAATGGAGGCTCTGTTCCATTCTGGTCAAACAGAGTCAGTGTTAATGATACTAATGGAGGCTCTGTTCCATTCTGGTCAAACAGAGTCAGTGTTAATGATACTAATGGAGGCTCTGTTCCATTCTGGTCAAACAGAGTCAGTGTTAATGATACTAATGGAGGCTCTGTTCCATTCTGGTCAAACAGAGTCAGTGTTAATGATACTAATGGAGGCTCTGTTCCATTCTGGTCAAACAGAGTCAGTGTTAATGATACTAATGGAGGCTCTGTTCCATTCTGGTCAAACAGTCAGTGTTAATGATACTAAAGAAGGCTCTGTTCCATTCTGGTCAAACAGAGTCAGTGTTAATGATACTAATGAAGGCTCTGTTCCATTCTGGTCAAACAAAGTCAGTGTTAATGATACTAATGGAGGCTCTGTTCCATTCTGGTCAAACAGAGTCAGTGTTAATGATACTAATGGAGGCTCTGTTCCATTCTGGTCAAACAGAGTCAGTGTTAATGATACTAATGAAGCCTCTGTTCCATTCTGGTCAAACAGAGTCAGTGTTAATGATACTAAATGAAGGCTCTGTTCCATTCTGGTCAAACAGAGTCAGTGTTAATGATACTAAAGAAGGCTCTGTTCCATTCTGGTCAAACAGAGTCAGTGTTAATGATACTAATGAAGGCTCTGTTCCATTCTGGTCAAACAAAGTCAGTGTTAATGATACTAATGGAGGCTCTGTTCCATTCTGGTCAAACAGAGTCAGTGTTAATGATACTAATGGAGGCTCTGTTCCATTCTGGTCAAACAGAGTCAGTGTTAATGATACTAATGGAGGCTCTGTTCCATTCTGGTCAAACAGAGTCAGTGTTAATGATACTAATGGAGGCTCTGTTCCATTCTGGTCAAACAGAGTCAGTGTTAATGATACTAATGGAGGCTCTGTTCCATTCTGGTCAAACAGAGTCAGTGTTAATGATACTAATGGAGGCTCTGTTCCATTCTGGTCAAACAGAGTCAGTGTTAATGATACTAATGGAGGCTCTGTTCCATTCTGGTCAAACAGTCAGTGTTAATGATACTAAAGAAGGCTCTGTTCCATTCTGGTCAAACAGAGTCAGTGTTAATGATACTAATGAAGGCTCTGTTCCATTCTGGTCAAACAAAGTCAGTGTTAATGATACTAATGGAGGCTCTGTTCCATTCTGGTCAAACAGAGTCAGTGTTAATGATACTAATGGAGGCTCTGTTCCATTCTGGTCAAACAGAGTCAGTGTTAATGATACTAATGAAGGCTCTGTTCCATTCTGGTCAAACAGAGTCAGTGTTAATGATACTAAATGAAGGCTCTGTTCCATTCTGGTCAAACAGAGTCAGTGTTAATGATACTAAATGAAGGCTCTGTTCCATTCTGGTCAAACAGAGTCAGTGTTAATGATGCTAATGAAGGCTCTGTTCCATTCTGGTCAAACAGAGTCAGTGTTAATGATACTAATGAAGGCTCTGTTCCATTCTGGTCAAACAGAGTCAGTGTTAATGATGCTAATGAAGGCTCTGTTCCATTCTGGTCAAACAGAGTCAGTGTTAATGATACTAATGAAGGCTCTGTTCCATTCTGGTCAAACAGAGTCAGTGTTAATGATGCTAATGAATACTCTGTTCCATTCTGGTCAAACAGAGTCAGTGTTAATGATACTAATGAAGGCTCTGTTCCATTCTGGTCAAACAGAGTCAGTGTTAATGATGCTAATGAAGGCTCTGTTCCATTCTGGTCAAACAGAGTCAGTGTTAATGATACTAAATGAAGGCCATACTGTGTGTCGTAGGCTCAATATGCCAGTTTGTCACCCCCCTCCCTTCATATTCAGTAGATACTGTAATCTGTTGTGGCCAGATGTAATTTATTGGGGTCTAATAGGACTATAGTCCCCCTGTCAAAAACAGCTAAACATAAAGAAAGAAAGCAGCAAATGGGAAAAATAATAACACTCATCTTTTACTTTCTCTAATAACAACCTAAAACATGAACCTTGGCTGAAAAAAACAACAACAAAGTTGTCCTTTAACGGTGTGTGTTGACGTTCTGTTGACGGCAGTCAGACTAACCTCATTGGTTAGCCTACGTTATGACATCATCACTCAACGACATGTCAATGTCGTCACAACCATGTCCTTTAAAACAAAACGTTGACTGAACCAAAACGTCATTCAGCAACCTTCAAATGGAAACTCATCTGCTGGAAGTAACTTGTGAAGATTAGCTGTCGACGCTGCTGAACCGAACTGTCTGCTGTGTAACAGAGGGTTCCCAGAAGACACCTGGACCGTGACTGTGCCGTCCATCTCGATTCGCTAACAACAGCCATCGGACTTCCTTGATCGGACAAACCCAGCTCATCGGATTTGGCTTTCTGGATTCGTCAAACTTTGCGAGTCATTTGTGCCACTGAACCAAGATAAGCAGTTAGAACACACATTTGGACCCTACTTTTACAGAGCAAAGACTTATATTAAACCTACGGTCTTGGAAATGCTCCGCTGGACGCTGCATCTGAGTGGAGGACCGCAGCTACGCAATCGTGCAGTCGTTGCAGTCAGAGACAAGGTGTACTGCTTTGGAGAGCGCCGTGATGACGACACGGATCAGATCCGTGTGCATGTTTTCAACACAGTGCCTTTGCGCTGGAGGACGTTGCCCGCGGTGACGCCGGGAAGAGGAGAACGCCTTCATGATGTTCCATCCTCACGCTGCGGTCACTCGGCTGTGCTGGTTGAAGGTGTCATCTACCTCTGGGGAGGTCAACGTATCTATGGGAACTATGAGTACTGCGACGTGCTTTATGCATTCGATGCGGATGCCCACAGGTGGTTTAAACCCAGGGTTTCTGGGTCTGTTCCAGAGGGGAGGAGGAACCACTCAGCCTGTGTCTTGGGGAAGGTCATGTTTATCCATGGAGGAGACACCAGGCTGGGTGGATGGCCTAAGCACACCTACAAGTTGGACACCACCACAATGCTCTGGTCAGTAATTAACACCAAACAAACTCCACCACCGGCTTTATCATGCCTCTCCACTGCGACCATCATTGGGACAAAGATGTTTGTATTTGGAAGCTATATAGGCCATTACTACAATTCCATCAAAGTGTTTGACACAGAAACCAACCTCTGGATGAACAATCCGTCTACACAGCTTCTTCCAAAAGGAAGCTGGTGCCATTCAGCCTTTGCCTACAATGGAGAGCTGTACATATTTGGTGGTTACAACGGCCGGACCTTAAGTGATCTGTGGAAACTCAACCCAGAGACCTTCTCCTGGAAGAAGGTCGAGCCCAAGGGGAAAGGCCCGTCTAAGATGGCCACCATGTGCTGTTGCATGGTGGGAGATCGTGCCATCCTCGTTGGACACACACCAGCAATTGACCTGTACATTTTGGACTTGAATCCTAGCCTGAAGACGTTATGCAAACTAGTGGTTATTCAGCATGGCCTGGAGCAGGCAGGACTCACGCACGATGTCAGGTGGGAACTGGCAGCCATGACTACCAACAGCAGAAAAAGGAAACGAAGTCCGCTAAATAATGAAGAAATCATGTTATATTGTTGACTGTCATCTCACCCGGTCCACCAGCAACTATCTAAACATTCAGCTGTTTCATTGCTGCTGAGTCTAACATATGAATGTATGTTATAAAATCACACCTGTGTGAACTGAGTGGTGTAAGGTATTATGTAGCCTGATCAGCTGTGGTCTGACGTAATGTCTGACGTAATGAAATCACACCCGTGTGAACTGAGTGACCATAGCAACCATGCTCATTTTTTTGGTACGAACAAACACGTGGACACGTAAACTAACAAAGCCAGTTGTTGGAGTGGTTTACACCACTCAATAATAATACAAGAACGTATAAGTAGCTACATATAAGTAATAATACCTCAACACTTTAATGCAACTTCAGGACATATACAACCGCTCCATAACCAAAAAAGCAATTCAGATTTACAATGATTCTATCCACCCTCTTCACTCTGAATTTGACCTGTTGCCATCGGGCAGGAGGCTTAGCGCAAAATTAGCTAAAAAGAAGGGTTACAAAACTTTGTTTGTGCCAACTGCTGTGGACATTTTAAATAAGAAAATGTTTAAATAGTTCACCTAATCCCCACTGTTCATGATCACTGTTGCTGTGTTTATGTGAATGCATTTTATATAGTATTTTAATGCACCTGTGTATTTTTTTTAATGTTTTATTGTTGTAACTGACTGCCGTTGTGCCAAAGACGAATTTCCATTTTATGTACATTTTAGGGACAATAAAGTTATTTTATTTTAGACAGCCAGCAATGGGTTAAACGCTCCCCCCAAAAAATGTAGTCTCTGTGACACATCTAGGGGCCACAATCTGCATTCAGTGATTTTCCTAGAAGCTTTGTCATTGGTCGATTTGCCTGTGTACTTCCTGATTGGTTAGTCATTTCTGCAGGGTTTTTTTTAGTACTGAAACCGTTTCATGTCGGGCTGTTACTGTCAGAATGTAATCCCTAGCATGTAGCGGTCACATCCACAAGCAATGTAATCCGTAGCATGTAGCGGTCACATCCACAAGCAATGTAATCCGTAGCATGTAGCGGTCACATCCACAAGCAATGTAATCCGTAGCATGTAGCGGTCACATCCACAAGCAATGTAATCCGTAGCATGTAGCGGTCACATCCACAAGCAATGTAATCCCTAGCATGTAGCGGTCACATCCACAAGCAATGTAATCCGTAGCATGTAGCGGTCACATCCACAAGCAATGTAATCCCTAGCATGTAGCGGTCACATCCACAAGCAATGTAATCCCTAGCATGTAGCGGTCACATCCACAAGCAATGTAATCCCTAGCATGTAGCGGTCACATCCACAAGCAATGTAATCCGTAGCATGTAGCGGTCACATCCACAAGCAATGTAATCCCTAGCATGTAGCGGTCACATCCACAAGTTACTGTTACTGTCAAAATGTAATCCCTAGGATGTAGCGGTCACATCCACAATGTAATCCCTAGCATGTAGCGGTCACATCTAAAATGTAATCCCTAGGATGTAGCGGTCACATCCACAATGTAATCCCTAGCATGTAGCGGTCACATCTAAAATGTAATCCCTAGCATGTAGCGGTCACATCCACAAGCAATGTAATCCCTAGCATGTAGCGGTCACATCCACAAGTTACTGTTACTGTCAAAATGTAATCCCTAGGATGTAGCGGTCACATCCACAATGTAATCCCTAGCATGTAGCGGTCACATCTAAAATGTAATCCCTAGGATGTAGCGGTCACATCCACAATGTAATCCCTAGCATGTAGCGGTCACATCTAAAATGTAATCCCTAGGATGTAGCGGTCACATCCACAATGTAATCCCTAGCATGTAGCGGTCACATCTAAAATGTAATCCCTAGGATGTAGCGGTCACATCCACAATGTAATCCCTAGCATGTAGCGGTCACATCTAAAATGTAATCCCTAGGATGTAGCGGTCACATCCACAATGTAATCCCTAGCATGTAGCGGTCACATCCACAAGTAGCATGTAGCATGTAGCGGTCACATCCACAAGTCGGCTATTTCATTATAGGTGCTGGATCAGATGACATGACGTATCGCCTCGTCTTGATGCTCCCAAAGATATCTATTGATTGATTTGGGCAGCGGTGGACTAAGGGTTAGAGGAGCGCCCTTGTTGCCGGTTCGATTCCCCGGGCGGGCAGGAAAAATCTGGGTGGGGAAGTGATTGTCATCACTCACCCAACACCGCTGAAGTGCCCTTGAGCAAGGCACTGCACCCCCAACTGCTCCCCCTGGAGCTGCTTAGTGGCCAACAGTATAAGACTGTGGTTGTACTGGTCAGCTCCCAGGTTTTGTGTGTGTGTGTGTGTGTGTGTGTGTGTGTGTGTGTGTTGCTGAAAATGAGCACCTGTGCTCAGCTACTTCCCTGGTAAATAAAATATTGAGCGTTGGGCCTCTGTGGCCTTTGTCAGGCGGTGTATACTTGCATGTAACCAGGGTTTCGATCTGTAAAACCTACATCGCCAATAGCTGATCTACAAGCTCCACGATGCATCACATCGTGTCATGTTGTGAGAGATGGGTTTTCACTTTGTGTGACTTCAGCACCATGGACAGCATTATGTGACTTCAGCACCATGGACAGCAACGCTGTTAGTGATGTCAGATCACCATCTACCAGTAGATCACAAAGGTTGTGGAGGTAGATCACATGACATGCCTCTAAAGAATATTTATTTTGAATATTTTTAAAAGAAATCAGCCAGTCACAAAAGTCGGTAGCATTAAAAAACAAACAAAAAAACAAACCTACCTATTCCATTTCTCCCCCTCTATTTCCCATTCCAAGTGCATTTGTCTTATATGCGACGCCATCGCTGCGATTCCAAAGCCCCCTCAGGTACAAATTAAAACTATTCTCAGCAATGGTATAACACTGTTTCCGGTGGGTAGATCTTGTTGAGCTGGTCATGCTCTCAAGTAAAAAAAGAGTGTGGGTATGCGCCTGCTATATAGACCATTGCTTTTTACAGCAATATTTTGGATCTCCAAGTACCGATTCATGTAAAAAAGTAAACAGTATGGTACACCTAACTTATCTCTTCAGCAACAGTAGGCACAGTTCACATGGTGCCGTATGAGTTCATTACGCGTCCTTTAGTTTCCACATACGGGATGATTCCATATTATAGACGCTTAGGGACGCTTGGTAACCCTCCACTTTTAGCTACTTTTTTTTGGAGATTTGGAGACTGCTATAGCAGTGGTTCACAAAGTGGGGTCCGGGGACCCCCAGGGTTTGCGCCCCGAAAATAGCTGATCTACAAGCTCTCAACGCGTCGCAGCGCGACGCGTTGTGAGCTTGTAGAGAAGCTTGTAGAGAAGCTTGTAGAGAAGCTCCCGTCGCTTGGCGTCCATAGCGCCTTACCCGAGAAGGAAACCAGCAGCACGGTGATATTGTCCCGACTCCCCTTGTGCAAGCAGGTGTCCACGACGTCGTTGCAGACCCTCTCCAGGTCGTCCGTCGCCTCCAGCCTGTGGCGGACGAACGCGCACAGCTCCTCGTTGGACATGACGTCCCAGACGCCGTCACACGCCAGCACCGCGAACTCCCCGTCCTCCACCTCGCGCCTCTCGATCACCACCACGTCGGGCTCCGGCGAGACCGGCTGCTCCGCGGGGCCCCTCCCGGGCGCGCACTTGTAGGCGAAGTCTCCCAGGGCCCGGGACACGGCCAGGTCCCCGTTGACGCGCCGCATGATGACCACGCCGCCGGCCTGTTCGATCCGCTCCCTCTCCGGCGGGTCGTCGGGCTTGTGGTCCCGCGTGGCGAAGTAGGGCTCGTCCCCCCCGCCCCCGCCTCCTCCTCCTCCTCGGCTGAGGACGGCCCGCGAGTCTCCGCAGTTGATGAAGTAGAGGTGTCGGGGAGAGATCAGCACCGCCACCGCCGTGGAGCCGCAGTGCACCCACCAGTGCTTCTCGGAAAGGGTCCGCAGGCTTTCGTCGAAGCTCAGGAAGCCGGCGCGGATGGCGTTCGCCACGCTCTCCGCGGAGGAGGAGGATCCGTCGCTGTGGTCCTCGTTCAGCGCGCTCTGGAAGTCCGGGTTGCTGGCGGCGATGTGCTCCAGCAGGTGCTTGCTGCAGTGCTCGGCCACGCGGGAGCCGGCGTGACCATCGTACACGGCGAAGAAGGACCAGCGGCGGAGGCCGCGCGGCAGAGCGACGGCGGCCGCGTGCGCGTCCTCCATCTCTCCCCGCCAGCCCTGCACGCTGCTCAGGCCGTAGCGCAGCGCGTTGCCGCGGCCGCGCTCGTTGCGCTTCTCCCACCGCTGAAAGCCGGGAAAGTCGTCCTCCCTCAGGTGCCCGGGGGACGTCCTAAATGCCACGACGGGCACTCGGAGGTGCCTCGAGAGGCCGTCGATCGAGCCGGTCTTCGCTGTCGGCGCCGGAGAGGTCGAGGGTGTCCGTCGCAGAGTATCGAAGGCGGAAGGCGCCCGCCTACAGATGTTGCGGGCGAGGATGATGCTTAGTGGCGCGCCGCTGGCTTTGGGTGACAACGTCGTCACTGAAGAACACAGTATGTTGATTCGGGACCAACATGGCATCATCTTGCCCGGAGGTAGCGGCTTGTCTAGCGATGAGGACCAGGATTATTAGAGATGTATGTTTTTTTGCAGATTCGCACCTAGGCTCTTTATATAAAGTATTGTCAATGATGTCACAATGAATCAGCCATATATCCATATATGGAGTTCCAGATCAGCCAAGCCTAAATATGGACAACATGATGTCCAACCTAACCACATCGCCGTAGCGGGCTTGGACTCCACATTTAGGTATGGCTTGACACAGCCATCAAAACCCAGACAGATACAGAGATCACCATATATGGGCATAAGGGGACCCAGATACTGTATATACGCAGATCTCCATATATGGGCTTAAAGTTGACAAACTCCATGATGGGTGTTGCGTGTGGCCATGACATCACTCACACACACACACTCAAGTCATTCAATCATTGTCTGTGCCTAATCTTGTCTCTCCTCCCCACTCAGACTGACACACTCAGGCTGGCACACCTGCAGCAGATTCCCCAATCATCCTCTGCTGCAGCCCTCTGCTATAAAAGCCATGCCAGCTCAGTGTCAAGGCAGACACAGACCCAGCAACAGCTCAGTCCCAATCCACGCCAATACTTTGCAGTTAACTTAATTTAGTTTAGTTTGGCCTGGGGATGGCCGGCAGTTATAGTTTTCGTTCTTATTAGTTAATTGGTTTAAGTTAGGGGAGGGGGGAAACGGCTTCGACGTCCCTATAGGGGGTGGCCTGGGCCCCCCTCATTCTCCTGTTTTGGCCGGCATCTCCAGGTCTCCTTTGTTCTCCTGAGTTGGTAAAGTACCATGTGTTTTGTTTGATATTTTGTTTGTTGATTTAATACTTCTGTGGGGAAGTGGTTAATAAAAACCGTTAAAGCTTGTCCACTTTGTGATGTCTGTCCTTATGTTGGGGTCTCCAGTTTGAGCCACTTGTTATCATACATACTTTGTTTGGAGACCGCAACAATGGGTCAAGACTGACGCTGACTCTGTCGTGACACCAAGTGATGTCATAGTGAACATCATTCAAATGGTCATCCTAACTTTAACTTATTCATTAGTTTGAGGGTGTCAGTCAACGCGGTAGAAGGCATACCAAAAGTGACATTTGATAGAAGACCATTCAGTTGCCAAGATCAGGCATAGTTGTTAGAGTAGAGATCAAGGTTTAGCGAAACAAGATCACTAAGACTCAGAGGTGAAGAAACAATATCATAAAGCACTATCAACAATATATATATCAAGTACAGTACAGGATACAGTATCTATACAGCATCAACAGATAATACAATTAGGTCACTGTACTGTACTGTACGGTAATAAAGAATAATATAATAATAAGAAGAAGAAGAAGAAGACAAGGATTCAGTCCCATTCCGATGGCCACTGAGGATCAACCTCATCATCAGTGTTGTAATGAAATGGCCCTGGACTTTGACGAGATCCCATTAACGAGGACTAGAGGTGATGATGATGATGATGATGATGCAGACATGATGATACCTACACCTCCATCACCAACTCAAGCCCGGGAAGATCAACCTCTCCTGGCTAAAGGTGGGGAGAAATGGCCGACCGAAGAGAAACTCCTGGCTGAAGGTACGGAGAACGTCTTGACCGAAGAGCCTCAGCCTCCAGACAGCTGGTTGTGTTGCTGGCCGGCCGCACTCAGTGTCTTCGGTCAGATGCTGACGGCTCCCACGAAGGAACACCGAAGATACAAGGTGCTTTATACCGACGATGACGACGAAGCCATGCTGCTGGCGTCAGACGACCTGCAGCCCGCGTGGAAAGACGAGGAGATGGCACTTCGCCTTGACTCCCACTCATGAATCGTTGGATTTGCATCTAGTTTAAAAGGTGGCTCCATGTATGGACTTATTCTGTTAGTGACATCCAGAGCCATCTAATAAAAATAAAAATATTGAGGCGGCAGAAAACAGCACGGCCATGTGGTTCATGTACTCGCACGAGCCCATAGACACATTCAATACTTCCGGTTGTCCCCATTCAATAGAAGTCTATTATGTAGAAGAGACGCCATTGGACTGGCCCCATGAAGTGAACAGAGTTTGCGTAACTCTGTCTTACTCTATGGCTCTGGTGACATCCACCCATGGATGTATAGGCGCGATCACAGGCCGGTATTTTCTCTCCTTGATGCATTTTACTAAAGTTTGGGAAAAGTGTGTAGAAAAATAGAAAATGTACTAAACTGTACTAAACATGACCAAAATGTTAACACCCTGAGCGGCAAGCACGGAGTTCTCCGTTCAATCAATTAGTAACGCCCGGCGCTCAGGACGGAGATTGATATACAAAGAACGGAGATTATTGATATCAAAACCAAACGCATCGCTCCACAGGCTGGGAGTGTCTGTTGCGCAACATTCTATGTTATTTTCCGGTGGGACGTCATCGAAAATGTCCCCCCCCCCCCCCATTTTAGCAGCGGATGAGATCGAAAATATTAAAGAGCCTTAAAGGGCAACTTAACCCCTTTTGCAACGACATCTTATTGTAATGATGTTTAGGATACAATAAACACTTTCCTGGGGTTTGTATGTGTGTAATATGTGACTCCGATATTTCAGTCGTGACGCCATGTTCATGACCTCGCGTAGCCTTTTTTCTATATTCAGCTAGTGTAGATTTTCGTCTTACACAAAACTTTAAATCATAATGTGTCTTATAGCAAAGATAAGAGCGCCCCTCACTTCACACGGGTGTGATCTTTAATATAAATTGATGACAGTGCGCGACTATGTTCCCTACGTGCTCATAACATTCCAGTTCGGGTGCGATGATGATGAAAAGAGAAATAAAAAATAAAAATAAACGTTTAGTGAAAATTCTGCTGGCTGGAAGGCAGTTTTTAGAATCACAATAAAGGGCCTTTCAAACATGAAGCGATAATTATAACGTGCCTATAGTTCATTTTCAATGCGTTTTTGCGCGGAGCAGTCGCGGTGCGACAACGCAGGCGTATTTTACGCGAGCGCGGTCCCGTGATTTTGTTTGTGCGTGTGCTCGTTTCGTGCACACGTCCCCTGCGACTCACCAGACCTGGATTCTGTTTTACACTTGCGTTGTCGTGCCCCTCTTTAGACCTGTCATCATCACCATTTTTCGACCGCGGTCGAGATCATGGATTTCACAATGCCACGGCAGACCTTCCAGTCCTTCATTGCCATCCCCAGTTCCTGCTTACTGATGCCCGTGTCCCTAGCGATGACATCAGGGAACGACTGTTTTCTACCTCCGGTCTGCTTTGAGGCAGGACTCCAGAGAAGAAGGGAAGATATAACCTCATTGTCAGCTCTGTAGCAGTGGCCGGCAAACTGTGTTCTTCTGGATCGGACTAGTGAAGAAACACGGGGGAAGGTTGCCGTATATTAGATTAGTCGATGGGTGGCTCTTCCAAGGTAGTTTTGCGCTCTCATTAGAACCTGTTGCCGCGCTACGAGCTTGTAAAAATCTTGAAAATGTGGCACAAATATTTCAATATATATTCTTTCAGAGCGCACGTTTTAAACTCAAATCTTTGCTTCTGGGGGTGGGTGGGGGGGGGGGGGTCCCTGGAACAACATATTTTCAGATGGGGGTCGGTGGCCAATTGCATATAACTTTTGGGGGTCCTTGACATGAAATAGCTTGAGAACCACCGACATAGAAACATATACGTTTTTCAGTCAAAACTGTAAAATCAGGTTTTGCTCAGCTGCCAGCCCAGGCCAACAGCAGCAGCACAGATGACCCATAAATAAGATGAGGTGGAGGACAGAGGCGCTGGGGTGTGCCAGCCAAGCCAGGCCAGGCCAGGCCAGGCCAGGCCAGGCCAGGGCAGCTAAATCACTTCACAGCTTCTGAGACGAGACGAGACGAGACGAGCGGGCAAACGGCATCTGTTATGCAGAGGACACTGTACTTACTGTACTCTGTCACAACACACATGTCGGCGTGGCGTGGCGTGAACTGGCCTGTTGTATACCAACAAGGCATGTTCCACTTCAATTATACCTCCAACAACACAACGTCTTTAGCAGATGCTCTGTCTTATGATCCGGAGCGACTTACACAAAGTGCAAGATCGGAATAACGTCACCTCTTATCTCCATATTCTAACCAAGAACATACACTATGGGGCTATATCTTGCGCCACCCCTTAACCCTTATCCCTAAACTAATTTTGCCTTTTTTACTATTTTAAAAACACCATTTTAAAATAGTTCAAATAGCAGATCTACAAGCGCACAAGATCGGGCTAGTTGAACTATTTTAAAATGTTTTTCAAAATAAGTAAAACATGGCAAATACGTTTAGGGATAAGGGATAGGCGCAAGATGGAGGCCTGTATCTATTGAACAAAAAAGGTGACAAGGTGACCTATTTCAAACGTCCCCACCATATGGATGGCCACTATGGAAGCCGGGCATGTGTCCAGTGGGTGCGTTCGTTTTCCTCTCTGTCAAGTGGAAACCTCATATGTCCAATGATTTGAACCGAGTGGTGCAAATCCCCCCCCCACCCCCCCCCCCCCCCCCCCCCCCCCCCCCCCTCCCCCCCCCCCCCCTCTCTGTCTCTCTCTCTCTCTCTCTCATTAGCAGGCAACATGCAGCACTATCTCTCTCTCTCCGTTTCTGGCACAACAGCGCCACTTTTGGTACTCATTGGTACTGGTCACATAGTCACACACAAACACGGACACGGACATTGCTGTTCGTTGGAGTGGTTGCACCACTCAAAAACAGTTACGTTTCAGTATTCAAATTCAAAGATGTAGCAAAAGAGTATAGCAGATCCACGGGCTCCAAACGAATCACATCGAAGCTTGTGGATCGGATACTTTTGATGCTTTTGTGTGACATCTTTCTGTGGTATGATCAATTAGGACATTCATTTAGGGGGGGGGGGGGGGGGGGGGGGGATCACAAAAAGTTAGAACAGTGGTTCACAAAGTCCTTGAGGGAGTTCCAGGGGGTCCCCAGCTAAATGATATAGTTATAGGAACCAAATGGACCCTTGTGGGTCTGTAACTCTGAGAGTGTACAAATGGAACCAAAATGGACCCGTTTTTACAATATAAATTGAGGGTCCCAGAGATAGAAATGCCATTAAAGGGGGGGTCCGTATAGACTGATGCATGTCAAACTGGGGGGGTCCTTGAAATTAAACGGGGCTGAGAATCACTGCAAGAGCTGTTAAAAACCTCTCATATGGGGGTCCCTGCAGGCATGCCTTTTCAAATGGGGGGTCCGCGGGATAATTAGTGTCAATTTGGGGGTCCTTGACATGAAAACGTTTGGGAGTTAGAATACGGAGGTTTCTGCCCGATAACAACGATACTGTAGGTTGTCAGGGCCGGATCTACCATATGGGCACGTGCCCAGGGGCCCTTGGGCACGTGCCCAGGGGCCCTTGGGCACCAGGGGCCCCTCCTTTAGCTCCACAGAAAATGTCCCTGCTAATCCGAATGAAATAAATGGTGTCTAAAAAGATTAGTGTTTTATTGTTGGTGAGAAGGGCAGCTGAAAAGTGCAATTGTGTGTAAAGCAGCAACAATGCGCTAAATTGGCTGTCACTCTGGGGGGGGTAGGTGACCGGAAATAGGCCAATATAACGGCATAAAACTGCCGAAACAGCAAAAAAATGTGCGCGCGCGTGAAGGGGGGCCCTTCGAGCTTCAGTGCCCAGGGGCCCTCAGAGGTGTTAATCCGGCCCTGTATGTAAAGCATGCATGTAATCAAGAAAGTAGGTGGGCTTCCCCCCCCCCCCCCCCCTTCTCCTTTTATTGCCATGTTAACCCTGGCTTCAAAGGGACAGGTTTTATAGTGCTGAATATACACAGAAACACAGCACTGTATGTACAGTATGCACACACACATGCACACAGTCACGTGCAGGTGAGCACGCACGCACACAGTGTTGTACGCTGCCCTTTTTTTCTTCTTTCGAATTATTTGTCCGCCCCCCCCAAAAAAAGGTGTTTATCGTCATAATTTGTGAATCAGCTGAGTTGGCTTTGTCCGAGGCTTTAAAGGTCTTTAACCCATTTAGGCCCATTTATGTCTTCTAAATCCTGACAGTTTTTTGAAAAACCTTATGTTTCTGTATCAGCGGTGCTCAATATTTCATGTCAAGGACCCCAAAAGTCATATGTAATATGCCTCCGCCCCCCTCATCTGAAAATATGTTGTTCCAGGGACCTCCTCCCAGAAGCAAAGATTTGAGTTAAAATGTTCTCTGTAATAATATATATTCAAAGATTTGAGGCAACATTTTCACGATTTTTCAAAAATAGCAGATCTACAAGCTCGTAGCGCGCCACTCGGTGGCGCGCTATGAGCTTGTAGATCTGCTATTTTTGAATAGCTAAAGCATAACATAATGCTAACACCAAAAGAGGATCCCGCCCAAAATGGGTTAAATAAATATTTTATTAAACGTCTATGGGGGGAAAAAAATGATGCTCTATAAGATGCATGCCCAAATCCTATACCTATAACCATAATGAAACTGCAAAATATTTTTTCTCCATGATTAGCAGCAGATAATGTGCCCCCAAGCATCCCATCATGGTTGCACTGAGAGTACTGGATACTTAAATTATGTATTGTTATTGCGGTAATAATCGTGAAATAGTTCAGAAAGGCCAGCTTTAGGAGCTTGATATTACAGCTCGTTCTCTCTTATACATGTACTAAACAAAGTACTGTACTTTATGTACTGGAGCATTTCCAATTTTAAATACTACCACAAGACTACATCTCAGAGGCAAATATTGTACCACTGACATAGAAACATGGGTTTGTAAAGAAAACTGTCAGGATTTAGAAGGCATTTGTAGAATCGTCCTCAGGTCAAAATGGGTTAATGCACTGACAGTCTACTGAACTGTTCTGTTTCTGACAATCTACTGAACTGTTCTGTTTCTGACAATCTACTGAACTGTTCTGTTTCTGACAATCTACTGAACTGTTCTGTTTCTGACAATCTACTGAACTGTTCTGTTTCTGACAATCTACTGAACTGTTCTGTTTCTGACAATCTACTGAACTGTTCTGTTTCTGACAGTCTACTGAACTGTTCTGTTTCTGACAATCTACTGAACTGTTCTGTTTCTGACAATCTACTGAACTGTTCTGTTTCTGACAGTCTACTGAACTGTTCTGTTTCTGACAGTCTACTGAACTGTTCTGTTTCTGACAATCTACTGAACTGTTCTGTTTCTGACAATCTACTGAACTGTTCTGTTTCTGACAGTCTACTGAACTGTTCTGTTTCTGACAGTCTACTGAACTGTTCTGTTTCTGACAATCTACTGAACTGTTCTGTTTCTGACAATCTACTGAACTGTTCTGTTTCTGACAGTCTACTGAACTGTTCTGTTTCTGACAGTCTACTGAACTGTTCTGTTTCTGACAATCTACTGAACTGTTCTGTTTCTGACAGTCTACTGAACTGTTCTGTTTCTGACAATCTACTGAACTGTTCTGTTTCTGACAATCTACTGAACTGTTCTGTTTCTGACAGTCTACTGAACTGTTCTGTTTCTGACAATCTACTGAACTGTTCTGTTTCTGACAATCTACTGAACTGTTCTGTTTCTGACAGTCTACTGAACTGTTCTGTTTCTGACAGTCTACTGAACTGTTCTGTTTCTGACAATCTACTGAACTGTTCTGTTTCTGACAATCTACTGAACTGTTCTGTTTCTGACAGTCTACTGAACTGTTCTGTTTCTGACAATCTACTGAACTGTTCTGTTTCTGACAATCTACTGAACTGTTCTGTTTCTGACAGTCTACTGAACTGTTCTGTTTCTGACAATCTACTGAACTGTTCTGTTTCTGACAGTCTACTGAACTGTTCTGTTTCTGACAATCTACTGAACTGTTCTGTTTCTGACAATCTACTGAACTGTTCTGTTTCTGACAATCTACTGAACTGTTCTGTTTCTGACAAGCTACTGAACTGTTCTGTTTCTGACAAGCTACTGAACTGTTCTGTTTCTGACAAGCTACTGAACTGTTCTGTTTCTGACAATCTACTGAACTGTTCTGTTTCTGACAATCTACTGAACTGTTCTGTTTCTGACAATCTACTGAACTGTTCTGTTTCTGACAAGCTACTGAACTGTTCTGTTTCTGACAATCTACTGAACTGTTCTGTTTCTGACAAGCTACTGAACTGTTCTGTTTCTGACAATCTACTGAACTGTTCTGTTTCTGACAATCTACTGAACTGTTCTGTTTCTGACAATCTACTGAACTGTTCTGTTTCTGACAAGCTACTGAACTGTTCTGTTTCTGACAAGCTACTGAACTGTTCTGTTTCTGACAATCTACTGAACTGTTCTGTTTCTGACAAGCTACTGAACTGTTCTGTTTCTGACAATCTACTGAACTGTTCTGTTTCTGACAGTCTACTGAATTGCCAATGGCAGCCAGGACATGTAAAGTTCTCTATTACTGTAAATAGATATCCACTGTAACCCACTTTACTGGGGTCGGCTCTGCGCTTGGTCTGCTGTGTTGCTATAGAAAAGCAACACGTTGTGAGCTTGTAGATCTGCTATTTTTGTTTTGTTTTATTCAAGTTGTGACACGCAGGATATTCCACGTAATGAGTACTTTCACTGTTTTTGAGTATATTTTGAGGCCTATATATAGCCTACTTTTGTGCTATTACTCTAGTGAATGTTGAATACTGGACTTTTACGTTTGCGGTATTTATACTCAAGTGAATAAATTGGGTACTGCTCGCAGTGGTTGCTAATTTACAATGGCTCTTATAGAGGGTATGAGTATGACATCATCATTATATCCAGAGGTTATGCAGGTACGCCTACCGAGTGGCAAAACAAAAAAAACAACTTTCTGGCCTTGATACAGCCCATACATCCAAACAGAAAGGTCCTATATCTGATTGCACTAAACGACGTTAAACTTTGCCTGCACTCACTTTATGCATTGTGCATACCCTCTATTTATACTAAAACGCAGCCCTCTCTCTCTAGACTATAGACTTAACATTGTGACTCCCGTCGTTTTGCACTGAGCCACGAGATGTGCTGATCGGGGACAATCGTTGCTCATTGTTGTTTAGTTGTGGTGAAGCGAGCTGTAAAATGATTAAGTGTAGGCATCGCGATATATAAATATTCCTCTCCGTCACCACAGTACACACAGTAGTCTGAGCCTTATGCAAGCAGGACAAAACAGTCACAAATTGCCCCTGCACAAGATCTTTGGCAGCGCTGCGAGGTGCGACTACAATCTCTCTCCTCCTCTATAAAAGCCTCCCCACTAGCCAGTCCACTCAAGGTTAGATCAAATGAAATACAAAAAGAGTCAGTCCTCCACGGTCAAACAGTGACACCTGCTGGCTGGAGCCCTGACCTGCACAAAGGTGAACATTCTCCGGTCTGTGTGTCTCAAAGTGGGGTCCAGCCCAGGGGACCCCCGGAGGTCCATGAAGGGTTTCTAAGGGGTCCCCAGAGAAATGAGGAACAATTTAACTCTTAAGCCCTATTTAAAAAAAAAAAACTATGTAAACAATGCTTTACTAAATAATTCTAGCAGCTACAAGGTGATCAAATGAGGACAATGTACCGTCTCCACAGCAGTGTTGTTTTCGTCGACTAATACTAAGACGAAAAATGTTCGTCGACTACCTTTTTTCACTGGCGAAAACTGAATAAAAACTAAACATATTGACAATTTCGTCAAACAAATAAAAACTAAATAGCTGATCTACAAGCTCACAACGTGTCGCGTTGTGAGCTTGTATATAGGCTATTTTCAGCAAGTATAAAAATCAGTCATTACGACGGCATCAAGACCCGCCAAAATTACATTTTAGTCGACTAAATCTATAGTTGATAGTGGACTAAAATGTAATTTTGGAAAACTAGACTAACTGTAAGGGCCAAATGGGTACAATAAGTCAAATTAATTTGTGACCATGGGGTGGCGCTGTTATCCTTATAAGCGTCAGGTTCACTGGCATCTGTAGGGAGGATTGACCCGGAAGGGCAATGGTTTTTGACCGCAGGTACGTCACTGTTGTTCAAACACTGTGGAGCGAAATGTTGTTTGTCTGAAATGTTTATTTGTCTAACTCTAATTATGGGTTGTTTTATGTAATCGCAGATACTGATGCTGTACTCACTGCTTGGAAAATAAATGTGTCAAAGCAACAGGAGCTGCCTGTGTGTTTATTATCACCAAATGGGACTGACACTCAGCACAAACAGTATGGCATTGGACCAGCGCGTCAACCAGGTCCATCTACGGGATCAACTCCTCGAGAGCTAAGACAGGGCTCTCATACTAACACTAAAACATTCCAGGTGACTGAAATATGACTCAAACAAAATGACGTTTTATTCCAAAGACTATGACCAAAACTAAAATAGAAATGTGCTGCCAAAAACAACACTGCTCTACAGATGGTTGTATATTTCTAAATGTAATCAACTCTGATCTTCTCTTAGATCTTGGTTGGTACCATGCAGGCGCCACATTTCTTTCAAATGGGGAGTTCACAGCGACATGAAAATGTGTGAGAACCCCAGCGCTGTTGTGTGTTTTATGGTGAAACGTGACGGCTGAGAATGATGATATGATAAAAGCAACATGCGAATGACTTCACCACACCATTGAGCAGAAGAGATGGAAAAGAGAGAGAGAGAGAGAGAGAGAGAGAGAGACAGAGACAGAGACAGAGAGAGAGACAGAGACAGAGACAGAGACAGAGACAGAGAGAGAGAGAGAGAGAGAGAGAGAGAGAGAGAGAGAGAGAGAGAGAGAGAGAGAGAGAGAGAGAGACAGAGAGAGAGAGAGAGAGATAGAGGGAGGGGTGGGGGATGGAGGGAGGGAGAGAAAGAGAGAATACAGAACAAAATATATATACAGTATAGAGAGAGAGAGAGAGAGAGAGAGAGAGATGAGACGCAGAGAGAGAGCGATGACAGGGTGTGTGTGTGTGTGTGCGTGCATGCGTGCGTGCGTGCGTGCGTGCGTGTGTGCGTGCGTGCGTGCGACATGGACTGAGTAAAGACTACAGATGACACAACACAACACAAGGCATACGATGACGATGACGACGACGACAACAACAACAACAACAACGACGGTGGTGACCATTTAAGACGTGACGAAAGGCCGGATACACAGCTGCACTCTTACCAGCGTGGACACTGCAGAGGTGTACATGGGGGTGTGTCCTGACGACATCAACACTGGCTGAAAGAAGCAATAGAAGCAACAGGTGAGCAACAGGTTAACCCATTTTGACCTGAGATCAGATTCTAAAAATGTCTTCTACATCCTGACAGTTTTCTGAAAAAGCTATGTTTCTATGTCAGTCGTTCTTCGATTTTTCAAAAATAGCAGACCTACAAGCTCGTAGCGCGCCACTCGGTGGCGCGCTATGAGCTTGTAGATCTGCTATTTTTCAATAGCTAAAGCATAACATAATGCTAACACCAAAAGGGGTTCTAAATAAAAACGAATCTATGATGACTAAGACTAAATATATTGACAATTTCGTCAACAAATAAGAAAACTAGAGATCCAGTTTTATGCTAGGTAGCGTGCTGAAAATAGCCGATCTACAAGCTCACAACGCGTAGATCTGCATGCAACCAAAGTGTAAAATCAGCCATCACGACGACATCAAGGCCTGTCAAAACACATCGACTAAATCAACTCGTATGACATTTAGTCGACTAAAACTGGACTAACACTAGAACATTTCGGCTGACTATGATGTTCTAGTGTTAGTCCAGTTTTAGTTTTTACTAAAACTAAATGAAAGTTATTCAAAAGACCATGACTGAAACTAAAATCAAAATGTACTGTCAAAAACAACACAGGACGCAGCCATGCATGGGTGTACAGTACACTGTACAGGACATATAGGGCTAACCTGACTCCGCCAGATGGGGCAGCAGAGAGTACACTGGCCAATCAGCCTGGCCTGGCCAATCAGCGGCAGCTAGAGGCGGGATCAAGGCATACACAGTGCTGCCTTGATCCCGCCTCTAGCTGCTGCTGATTGGCCAGGCAGTGGCCAGGCATCAAGTCTGCCTGAGAGTTCCCAGATGGGAGCAGGAGGGGGGAACCCAGTGTACTCTCTGCTGCCCCATCTGGCGGAGTCAGGTTAATATAGGGCTGCGCCATTCATTGACCAGTGTTCCTAAACAACGGAGAGGCTTTGCACACGGCACATTTTGGAAGTGGAAAAATACTCCTTTACTTACAAACGTGCAAAAGAAAAAGTGACATGGGGAAATAAAGTGACACAGAGAGTGGACGTTTAGCGTCCTCAGACCATCGTCAACGAATGCTGAATGCAGGTTTGCACATGTTGGATATACACTGACGCCACGTTAGACAGGAACGCCCAAAAACGTCACATCCGGGGTAAGAATTTACCCCGGAGTTTTCTATGGCTGCCAATGCAACTTGGTCCAATCCTTAATCACATACGGACATCTATGCCGATCTATGCCGATGCTATCCAACTTGCGGAGGTAGCGTGCCTGCGCTACTCTGCTCAATATTGTTTTGAAAATGCCGCAAATTGCATTGCAGTGAACGAGCGAAAATCACAACTTCCCCCGTTTGTGGGCGGAGTCACAGTTTGAGGCGCTGTTTACACGCCGTGGTGTCAGTGTATAGAGCGGTGCGGTCCCCGGCAAGCGGCCAGGAAGTGAATTTCCCATTCATTTTTTTCCCATAGACGTTTCAGAAAGTATTTATTTAAAGACCTGTAAGCCTCAGACAAGGCCAACTCGTATGGTTACTCATGAACTCATGAAACACACGGAATTTTCGGTTGGCTCCCATAGGGTACAGTTGGAGGCCATCGATATTGTCCTTTTCTTTTTGCTGAGGTTTGCGTGATCTGCGCAAAAGGACAGTTAACCCATTTTGGGCGGGAACCCCTTTTGGTGTTTTAAACAAATAGCAGATCTACAAGCTCATAGCGCGCCACCGAGTGGCGCGCTACGAGCTTGTAGGTCTGCTATTTTTGAAAAATCGTGAAAATATTTATTTCAGAAAACTGGAGGATTTAGAAGGATTTTTTAAAATTTTGAGGTCAGGCCTAAATGGGTCAAATGATAAGGGACAATATCGGTGGCACCCAACTGTAAATTTACTTGCCTCTAGTTCTGGGTGCCTGACGCAGCGCCCTGCCAGTCTCTAGTTCTGGGTGCCTGACGCAGTGCCCTGCCAGTCTCTAGTTCTGGGTGCCTGACGCAGTGCCCTGCCAGTCTCTAGTTCTGGGTGCCTGACGCAGTGCCCTGCCAGTCTCTAGTTCTGGGTGCCTGACGCAGCGCCCTGCCAGCCTCTAGTTCTGGGTGCCTGACGCAGTGCCCTGCCAGTCTCTAGTTCTGGGTGCCTGACGCAGTGCCCTGCCAGTCTCTAGTTCTGGGTGCCTGACGCAGTGCCCTGCCAGTCTCTAGTTCTGGGTGCCTGACGCAGTGCCCTGCCAGTCTCTAGTTCTGGGTGCCTGACGCAGCGCCCTGCCAGTCTCTAGTTCTGGGTGCCTGACGCAGCGCCCTGCCAGTCTCTAGTTCTGGGTGCCTGACGCAGTGCCCTGCCAGTCTCTAGTTCTGGGTGCCTGACGCAGTGCCCTGCCAGTCTCTAGTTCTGGGTGCCTGACGCAGTGCCCTGCCAGTCTCTAGTTCTGGGTGCCTGACGCAGCGCCCTGCCAGTCTCTAGTTCTGGGTGCCTGACGCAGTGCCCTGCCAGTCTCTAGTTCTGGGTGCCTGACGCAGTGCCCTGCCAGTCTCTAGTTCTGGGTGCCTGACGCAGCGCCCTGCCAGTCTCTAGTTCTGGGTGCCTGACGCAGTGCCCTGCCAGTCTCTAGTTCTGGGTGCCTGACGCAGTGCCCTGCCAGTCTCTAGTTCTGGGTGCCTGACGCAGCGCCCTGCCAGTCTCTAGTTCTGGGTGCCTGACGCAGCGCCCTGCCAGTCTCTAGTTCTGGGTGCCTGACGCAGCGCCCTGCCAGCCTCATCCTTCTCTCTCTGACTTTGTCCGTGACCCGTGGTACAACACTACGACACTTTCCTTTGAGTGTTTTTTCTTCTTTCTAATTATTTGTTCGGCCCAAAAATGGTGTTTATTGTCATGATTTGTCACCATCCGAGTTGGCTTTGTCCGAGGCTTTACAGGTCTTTACATAAATACTGTATGAAACATCTATGGGAAAAATGAATGGGAAACTCTCTTCCGGGCCGCTCGTCGTCATGAAAGGAGGCGGGACTGCGACACACTTTTTTGGCAATTTTGGCATTTAGCCGACACAGTGCGGTTGCCAGGCATACACGCAAGACGCCCTGTGCGTAGGGTAACACACCGAGGGGGGCGACAGAATGTGGCAAAGAGTGCCAAGCCGACCCTCACAATAACAATTTTCTCTGCGGCTCCGCCGCTTAATAACGAACAACCCGTGTGTGCGTCCTCGATTTGCATGCGTGCTGTTCAGGGTTGAAGCAGCCCCTCTTCCCCCGGCCCGGTCTAGCAGTGAGTTTAAGTGTAATTTAGCACCAACATTAGGACAAATCAAACGGTCTAGCAGTGAGTTTAAATGTAATTTAGCACCAACATTAGGACAAACCAAACGGTCTAGCAGTGAGTTTAAATGTTATTTAGCACCAACATTAAGACAAACCAAACGGTCTAGCAGTGAGTTTAAATGTTATTTAGCACCAACATTAAGACAAACCAAACGGTCTAGCAGTGAGTTTAAATGTTATTTAGCACCAACATTAGGACAAACCAAACGGTCTAGCAGTGAGTTTAAGTGTTATTTAGCACCAACATTAGGACAAACCAAACGGTCTAGCAGTGAGTTTAAGTGTAATTTAGCACCAACATTAGGACAAACCAAACGGTCTAGCAGTGAGTTTAAGTGTAATTTAGCACCAACATTAGGACAAATCAAACGGTCTAGCAGTGAGTTTAAGTGTAATTTAGCACCAACATTAGGACAAATCAAACGGTCTAGCAGTGAGTTTAAATGTTATTTAGCACCAACATTAGGACAAACCAAACGGTCTAGCAGTGAGTTTAAGTGTAATTTAGCACCAACATACTAGGACAAATCAAACGGTCTAGCAGTGAGTTTAAATGTAATTTAGCACCAACATACTAGGACAAATCAAACGGTCTAGCAGTGAGTTTAAATGTTATTTAGCACCAACATTAGGACAAATCAAACGGTCTAGCAGTGAGTTTAAGTGTAATTTAGCACCAACATACTAGGACAAATCAAACGGTCTAGCAGTGAGTTTAAATGTTATTTAGCACCAACATTAGGACAAATCAAACGGTCTAGCAGTGAGTTTAAGTGTAATTTAGCACCAACATTAGGACAAATCAAACGGTTTAGCAGTGAGTTTAAGTGTAATTTAGCACCAACATTAGGACAAATCAAATGGTCTAGCAGTGAGTTTAAGTGTAATTTAGCACCAACATTAGGACAAACCAAACGGTCTAGCAGTGAGTTTAAGTGTAATTTAGCACCAACATTAGGACAAATCAAACGGTCTAGCAGTGAGTTTAAGTGTAATTTAGCACCAACATTAGGACAAATCAAACGGTCTAGCAGTGAGTTTAAGTGTAATTTAGCACCAACATTAGGACAAATCAAACGGTCTAGCAGTGAGTTTAAGTTTTATTTAGCACCAACATTAGGACAAATCAAACGGTCTAGCAGTGAGTTTAAGTTTTATTTAGCACCAACATTAGGACAAATCAAACGGTCTAGCAGTGAGTTTAAGTTTTATTTAGCACCAACATTAGGACAAATCAAACGGTCTAGCAGTGAGTTTAAATGTTATTTAGCACCAACATTAGGACAAATTAAATGGTCTAGCAGTGAGTTTAAGTTTTATTTAGCACCAACATTAGGACAAATCAAACGATCTAGCAGTGAGTTTAAATGTTATTTAGCACCAACATTAGGACAAACCAAACGGTCTAGCAGTGAGTTCTAGCAGTGAGTTTCCACGCGCCAGATTTTGGTTCTCCCAGTACCGGCAGAGTAGTTCCGGAGCAACGGATTGTGTGGCCTTGCTCATTCCCTGATGGACTGATCAAGGGTAGCTACTGGGACTTTGATCAACCCCGGCTGGGTCGCCTGAGTGAGGGGTATGATGTTGGAAGACCCGAAACCCCGTTGACCTCAGGAAACATCACTGAAGATATGTCACAGGTGCATCCATGCGATGTATTTTTTAGTTATAGTTATTCTATTTATAGTGACTCATAGGAATAGACTATGTGACAACCAGGTATAGTCTGGTGACCACCGGAGAGACGGGTGACCTGGTGAGAGCAGGAGTGGACCTGGTGAGACGTAGGAGGGGCCCGGTCAGGAGTCAACCCACAGAGCCTAGTCCTACCACGCGCCAGATTTTGGCTTCACGTGGTGTGAAGCGTCACGTTTCCAGCTTGTAGACCTGCTAAAACATTTGAATTAGAATCCTGAGAAGTAACAGTTTTGGAAATGATGAGGTTTCCACCCGACAGAGACGACATGGGTCGCCTATTATGAGGGGAACAGTCGCCGAAAGTAGCCGATCTTTCTCGAGCCTGTAGAGATTTGGCGTAGAGGGGGAAAAAAGAGAAGACCAAGCGCAGAGCCGACCCCAGTAAAGTGGGTTACAGTGGATATCTATTTACAGTAATAGAGAACTTCACGTCCTGGCTGCCATTGGCAATTCAGTAGATTGTCAGAAACAGAACAATTCAGTAGATTGTCAGAAACAGAACAATTCAGTAGATTGTCAGAAACAGAACAGTTCAGTAGATTGTCAGTGCATTAACCCACTTTGACCTGAGGACGATTCTAAATCTAATTCTAAATTTAATTTGACCAAATCAACAATCTGTTGGAATGAAAACCTTCTTCAACATTCAAACTGTGTTAATATGAAGAAAAAAAAATCACACACAAAAAAAAATCAAGTTTATTTAGCGATTTTCTCCCTTTTCATTATAGGCGAGTTGAGGACCATTTTGCCAGGCTCGGTCACAAATGCCTTCTAAATCCTGACAGTTTTCTTTAAAAACCCATGTTTCTATGTCAGTGGTTCTCAACTTCTCATACATTTTCATGTCAAGGACCCCCAAAAATGTATGTATTTGGCCGCCGTCTCCCATCTGAAAATATGTTGTTCCAGGGACCCCCCCCCCCCCCCAGAAGCAAAGATTTGAGTTAAAAACGTTTGCTATGAAAGAATATATATTCAAAGATTTGCACTACATTTTCAAGATTTTTCAAAAATAGCAGACCTACAAACTCGTAGCGCGGCACTCGGTGCCGCGCTATGAGCTTGTAGATCTGCTATTGTTCAATAGCTAAAGTATAGTACAGAACAGTGCAGTAGATTGTCAGTGCATTAAACAGAACAGTTCAGTAGATCGTCAGCGCATTGTCACAAACAGAACAGTCGTGATATGTTAATTCTATTCAGATACCCTGAATAGATAGGGCGACTGTGGCTCAAGAGGTAGAGCAGGTCGTCCAATGATCCATGGGTCGGCGGTTCGAATCCCGGCTCCTCCTGTCTACATGTCGAAGTGTCCTTGGGCAAGACACTGAACCCCAAATTGCTCCCGATGTGCTGGTTGGTACCTTGCATGGCTTCCGCCGCAATCGGTGTATGAATGTGTGTGTGAATGGGTGAATGTAATGCACAATCTATGTAAAGCGCCTTGGATAAAGGCGCTATATAAATGCACCATTTACCATTTACCATTTAGATAAGAGTTCCTCTGCCGGACACAAAAGCAGTAGAATTATCATTAGGCTAATCAGTGAATAAAACATGCATTTTCAGAAAACTTTCAGGAAAAAGAGCAGGAAAGAGCGTGAAGAGTTGGAATGGGCACATTCACATTGCATTCACAGTTTGACCAGTAGTATACGACCACGGTCTTCTGTGCAAGTGTCCAGTGTGACCTGATCTCCGTGCAAGGTTTTGGAGCCATAGAGCCCTGCTCAAGGGCACGCCATTGATGTCACTCGCAACAAGACCCGATGGGACATTACACTATGATAGTTGTAGTCGCACTCACGCACGCGCACGCATGCGCACACACACACACCACGATGGGAGATTACACTATGATAGTTTTTAGTTTTTTTCATTTACACCTCCCACACACATACACACACACACACACACACACACACACACACACACACACACACACACACACACACACACACACACACACACACACCCGCCGATGGGAGATTACACTATGGTAGTTTTTTTCACTTACACCTCCTCCTCTCTCTCTCTCTCACACACACACACACACACACACACCTGCTGGTCACAACAAGGTGACTCTACTATAATAACCTCTTGGGTCCCACTGATCCAGAGACTAGAATAGCACCGTAACATATGGACCACCGTGCATGTGTGATGTGATGTGGAGAATCTGGGAGCATGTTTATTACTCATTCAATTTCTTTCAACACACCGAAACAGGGATGCCATATTCACTCTTGTACTTTTAACACCTTTGTACTTTTACTCAAGTCAATTTTGAATACCGGACATTTACAGTACATCTACATTGTAGGATTGATACTTGTTACTCAAGCAAATAAATCACACCCGTGTGAGGTGAGGGGCGCACAAAGCTGGGAATGCGAGTACTTTTTTTCCCCCACTGCTGAGCAGACCAGGTGGTTCGGGCATCTGGTTAGGATGCCTCTCGGGGCGTCTCCCTAGGGAGGTCCTCGAGGCATCTGGTTAGGATGCCTCTCGGGCGTCTCCCTAGGGAGGTCCTCGAGGCACGTCCCACTGTGGGAGGAGACCCCCGGGGGCAGACCATGGCGCAGTTGGAGAAAAAACACATCGACTCACTAGCCTTGGAACGCCTCGGGATCCCCCAGGAGGAAGTCACTAATGTTGCTCTGGAGAGGGAAGTCTGGAGCTCTCTGGTGGAGCTGTTGCCCCCGTGACCCGACTACGGATAAGCGGTTGAAGATGGATGGATAGATGGATGGATGGATTTCATGACATCATGTCACGATGATGTCATACCAACACCAAGATATGACAGATATTGGAGATGCCCTGTCACAGACACCATTATTATTGGACACCCAAACGTCTCTTGGGAAACAAAATGGGCAGCGACATCATCACACTTGGTAACCCTAGAGCGCTGGTTGTCGACATCGGGTCCGGGGACCACCAGGGGGTCCATAAACAGACTCTCTCTCTATCAACTCTGAGAGTGTATATAAAAGGAACCATGGAACATGCGTTAAAAAGGTGGAGAATCACATCAACTAAACCGGTGGTTCCCAAACGCTTTAGCTCGAGACCCGAAAGAGAAATGTGATCTCTCCCCTCAGGACCCAAAAACTATAGTGAAAATAGCAGATCTACAAGCTCACAGCACGTCGCAATGAGACGCGTTGTGGGCTTGCAGATCGGCTATTGTCACTACTTCTTAAACATACCTTTGAGAAAGCTTTTTTTTTGGGGGGGGGGGGGGTATCTTTCAAATAAAACAATGTGTAAAATAAAACAAATGTCTGTAAGGGTCCATTTGGTTACAATGTGTCCATCTGTACACTCAGGTTACAGACCCCTGAGCATCCATTTGGAATATAAATAAATGGATACTAAATGAGTGATGACTAAAACTATGGATAAATATACAATCAATGTTGTCAACAAACTAGTGGACAAGAGATCCAGCATAAGCCATTTTACACTTGGTTGCATGCTGAAAATAGCAGATCTACAGTGCAAGCTGATTTATGGCTGATTCGTGTAAAATCAGCCATTACGACGGCATCAAGGCCCGCCAATACACAATTTTAGTCGACTAAATCACCTGCAGATTTAGTCGACTAAAATCATAGGATATTTAGTCGACTAAAACTAGCCTAACACCAACACATTCCGGGTGACTAAAACGTGACTGAAACTAAGTGAAAACTATATTCAAGAGACTATAATGACTAAAACTAAAATAGAAATGTGCTGCCGAAAAACGTCGGTTCCCTCGGTGGGAAACCCTAGACTCCAGAGGGCACCATGTGCACTCGTTAGAGACGTATGGATCAATAGTCCAGTCTGCTCATCAGGGTTTCAGGGAAGCAGAAAGACCCCTTCCATCCACACCACCCAAATGAAGAGGTGACCTCATCTCCCACCACACCCAGAGAATGAGGAGACACCACCACCACCTACACCACTGCTATCACATGACTAAACTGTTGTTCACCAGGGTCCAATCACTTTTCAACCCATTTAGACCCGAGGACGGTTCTACGAATGTCTTCGAAATCCTGACAGTTTTCTGAAAATCGTTCTCATGAAGTTTTTCATGCCCAGGACCAGCAAAATTGTCTGTATTTGGCCGCCGATCCCCCCCCCCCCCCCATCTGCAAATATGTTGTTCCAGGGACCCACCGGAAGAAGCACCACATTTTCACGATTTTTCAAAAATAGCAGATCTACAAGCTCGTAGCACGGCACTCGGTGCTGCGCTATGAGCTTGTAGATCTGCTATTTTTCAATAGCTAAAAGTATAACATAATGCTTAAAACACCAAAAGGGGTTCCCGCCCAGAATGAGTTAAGGGGCGCTATAGCCCCTTCTATAAACAGCTTTTTGTGTCCGGCAGAGGAACTCTTATCTATTCAGGGAATCTGAATAGAATTAACATATCACGACTGTTCTGTTTGTGACAATGCGCTGACGATCTACTGAACTGTTCTGTTTAATGCACTGACAATCTACTGCACTGTTCTGTACTATACTTTAGCTATTGAACAATAGCAGATCTACAAGCTCATAGCGCGGCACCGAGTGCCGCGCTACGAGCCTGTAGGTCTGCTATTTTTGAAAAATCTTGAAAATGTAGTGCAAATCTTTGAATATATATTCTTTCAGAGCAAACGTTTTTAACTCAAATCTTTGCTTCTGGGGGGGGGGGGGGGGGGGTTGGGGGGGGGGGTTCCCTGGAACAACATATTTTCAGATGGGGGACGGCAGCCAAATACATACATTTTTGGGGGTCCTTGACATGAAAATGTATGAGAACCACTGACAGAAACTGTCAGGATTTAGAAGGCATTTGTGACCGAGCCTGGCAAAATGGTCCTCAACTCGCCTATAATGAAAAGGGAGAAAATCGCTAAATAAACTTGATTTTTTTTTTGTGTGTGATTTTCTTTTTTTTCATATTAACACAGTTTGAATGTTGAAGAAGGTTTTCATTCCAACAGATTGTTGATTTGGTCAAATTAAATGTATGTATTTATAAGTCAAAGTATGCTTGTTTTTTCGGCAAACTTCACCACTGTTTTGGGGCGGAGAGGAGCAGTTCCGAGATTTAGAATTAGATTTAGAATCGTCCTCAGGTCAAAGTGGGTTAATGCACTGACAATCTACTGAACTGTTCTGTTTCTGACAGTCTACTGAACTGTTCTGTTTCTGACAATCTACTGAACTGTTCTGTTTCTGACAATCTACTGAACTGTTCTGTTTCTGACAATCTACTGAACTGTTCTGTTTCTGACAATCTACTGAACTGTTCTGTTTCTGACAAGCTACTGAATTGCCAATGGCAGCCAGGCCATGTAAAGTTCTCTATTACTGTAAATAGATATCCACTGTAACCCACTTTACTGGGGTCGGCTCTGCACTTGGGTCTTCTCTTTTTTCCCCCTCTACGCCAAATCTCTACAGGCTCGAGAAAGATCGGCTACTTTCGGCGACTGTTCCCCTCATAATAGGCGACCCATGTCGTCTCTGTCGGGTGGAGACCTCATCATTTCCAAAACTGTTACTTCTCAGGATTCTAATTCAAAGGTTTTAGCAGGTCTACAAGCTGGAAACGTGACGCTTCACCGTTGCTCCGGAACTACTCTGCCGGTACTGGGAGAACCAAAATCTGGCGCGTGGAAACTCACTGCTAGACCGTTTGATCAATGTCCGTGAGGAGTTAGCTTAATGTGTTAATAATGAGTCGGAGAGTCGGAGACATCATGTTCTTCTTCTCTCCGTCATGGTGAATGGAGAGATGATCAGAGGAGCAGAGTTTCCACCATAATTAACGGGCACGGAAGAATGGAAAGCGTTTCTCAGTGAAGGTACAGCCAGTAAAAGAGTAGAGGTGACCTCTGGCCTTCACATCATAAAAGGAGACCAGACACTCCTACTCTCTGGACAAACTCTCTTACAGGGAGGACAGCATCAGGGTCAGCCTCACTCAGACCTTTACTGCATTGCTGTATGCTTGTTGGATGAATGTTGTGTAGTGTCATGGCCGCCCCATTTCCAATGGGAGTCACATGGTTTGACACAACATTTGTGTTGTATGAGGGGGAGGGGCGCAGTCGAAACACAGCCGAAAGCCATACAACAGCTTGTAGTCCAAAATGTGGACTACAAACCATGTGACTTCCATTGGAAATGCATTGGGGCGGCCATGACACTACACAACATTCATCCGACAAGCATACAGCAATGCAGTAAAGGTCTGAGTGAGGCCTTAGTCTTGTATGCAGACTTGCATTCCAAAACGTTATAGTCCAGTAACCATTGCTGGGTATGTTTACACGTTTCCTGCTGATGGGACTTGCTTGTAACCTGAACCTCATAGTAAAAGGAGAATCCTTGTTTTCCTCAGACATTTTAATGTCTATTGAATCTCTGTGATGTCAGGGACCCAACGGCCTTGTATGCAGAACACATATACACACATTTGACATAGCACAAAGAACAAAAACAATATTACATACATAAAGACATGAATACAAGAGCAATGTCCACCGCCTAGATTACCCTGTGGCTACTACAACTCCTGATTAAGCCTCAAAGTCGACTGGTGGACAAAGGACCTCTTGGGTCTGACCTTATGTATGCTGGGACACCATATCTCCTTCCTGAAGGTAGCAACCTATATTCATCCATACAACACATGGCTAGTGTTTGAGGTGAAATTCCTTGCTAATCTTAGGACGCTGTCATCATACGCAGACATATAAAGTTTCTGAAGTGGTTGTCCAACAATCTTTGAACAAATGTTCAGTTGTTGCAGCAGTTGTGACTTTAGGGCTGCAGACAAACATCCATACCAGGTGATACTACAGTACTGAAGAACACTCATAATAACAGAAGTGAAAAACAAAAGAAGAATCCGTCTACTAGCACCGAAGGATCTTAGACGGCGAAGGAAGTAGATTATTTGCTTTGTATTCTTACACACTGATTCAATCTGATCCTTCCATGACAACAGATGGTCTACTCCTAGGTATCTGTACGAACATACTTCTTCATCTTCTTCATCTCTTGGAGGAGTGTCTTCTCCAGCTGAGCCACGGCTGTCCTCACTGTCCCCACATGTGAAGACTGATGGACATTGACCTTTGTCCAGTCCTTGGTGGGTCTCCATCCAGAGTTGCATTTGAAGTTGTGGAGGAGGTGGGGGAGGTCTTCAGTGCGTGAGATCTGTTTCAGCTCAGAGCTCCAGTCAGTGATGTCCTGTTGCAGCTCTTTAATGAAGCCTTCAGCCTGTTTCTCTGTTGTTTTCTGCTTCTCTTCGATCACATCAATGATCTCAGCCTGTTTCAGCTCCGAGCTCCAGGTAGTGAAGTCCTGTAACTCCTGTTTCAGCTCTTTAATGACCTCAGCCCGTTTCAGCTCAGAGCTTCTTATCTCCAATTGAGTGATTTCCTGTTGCAGCTCTTTAATGAAGCCTTCAGCCTGCTTCTCTGTTGTTTTCTGCTTCTCTTCAATGCCATCAATGAGCTCAGCCTGGCTTCTCTCAATACAGCTGATCATAGTGGTGAAGACCTGCACACTGTCTGCTATGACTGTATCACCATCTTTCCTGCTGAGCTCAACTGAGTGTTTGAACTCCTGGATCTTCTCTCGTCTCTCGTGGATCATCTGCTGAACTTCAGCCTCGGTCATTGCTTCATATTCTTCTTTCAACCTGTGACTCCTGAACTGTTGAACCATCTCAGAAATAAAAGAATTGACGGATAGTATTGGCCTCTTTCTGAAGATATTTGCACACAGTGGACACTTGCACACATTAGTAGTGTCCCAGCAACGTGTGATACAGGCTTTGCAGTAGTTGTGTCCACATGGGGTGGCGACTGGATCAGTGAACACGTCCATACAGATAGAACACAGGAAGTGATCTTCAGAGACAGAAATGCTGGCGGACGCCATTCCTACACGCTCAATAACTGGAAATGTACTGTAAAAAGCTACTTAAAACTCGGTGTAGTTTCCTGGCGTTCCTCGAACAGTGGTGTGTGATATTACAACAGCAGAACAATCAGCTCTAATGACCTTTCTACGATACAATACTGTCCTTAGTCACACTGTAACATTCGGTTGTCTCTTTGACTGAAGCCCCTCCTATTCCGTCACATCAGCTTTTAACTCCAGCTGAGTCAAATCCCATGTCATCAAACATGACGTCACTTTTGTCCATATAGGGCATAGCAGTGGCGGCCATTTTTTGGTGCCAAGGTATAATGTACCAGTAAGACGCCTGAGGGCGAGAAGCGACCCGCCATATATGGAGCATGTCTTGACTGTACGGGGTTTGATGAGGTCAGATCAACATATGGAACAGGTCAGCTCCATATATGGAGATCTAAAGCCCGAACCGCACCAAAGGGTCGAGACGGTTTTAGCGTTGTCCCTGCGGTGTGATATGTCCGGTTGCACGTTGACGCGCGCCGTCCCTACTGAATCAACGCATGGATTTTCCAGTGCCTTTGCCAGCTGCAACATGCTGCTACAAACAAAAACAAGTATTTTCCAACATCTAACATGCATCAGGGCCATCTCCCATCTGGAAAGAACGGGAAATACGACATTCCCCTGCAGGCACAGGAATTTCAACACAATGTTGAAACTATCACGCAGCTGAATGTATGTGTCTGTCTTGTCTGACATGATTGTCTGCCATTGGGGGGGGGGGGGGGGGGGGGCTATTGATGCAGTGGATCAGAGAGAGTGGCAAAGTGGGCTGTTGGCTATTGTGGACACGCTGAAGAATGTATTCTCTGAGCTCAGACGCAGTTCACTTAATGTAATGCGGCCCGCAGGTTAATATCAGGATACTGATATGTTATTGATTTCAGCTGTTACAATTTCAAACATGCAAACATGACCCGCTTCAATTACTTCAGTCTATATTAGTAGCTTAATGACTAGTAGGCTACTAGTCTTTTTATGTCCAGTGTATTTGCATTCATGTTCATAATCATAAAGTTAACATATACATGTATTTGAAATTAAATACAAAATGTTACTTTTCAGGATTCCAATTCAAAAATAGGTAAAAAAATAATTCAGGATTCCAATAAAAAAAATTGCAAAAAAGCAGATCTACAAGCTCAAAATGCATCGCACTGTGACGCGTTTTGAGCTTGTAGATCAGCTATTTTTTGACTATATGAATTGTGGCCCTCTGGAGTGAGTGTCTATCCAATGTTTTGTTTTGTACACAGGGGACAGCAGCTAAGGTGAAGTCCAGGAACAATCTGCTCTGCAAACTTGCTGGTGCAAAATGGGGGGCGGCAGCCTCCACCCTGCGCACCTCAGCACTGGCCCTGTCATACTCTGCAGCAGAATATTGTGCCCCTGTCTGGTCTAGGTCATCACACACACACACCAAGTGGACACCCAGCTCAACACCACCATGAGAACCATAACCGGGACTATTCGCTCCACACCACTCCCCTGGCTCCCAGTATTATCAAACATAGCACCCCCACATATCCGGCGAGCAGCAGTCTCTCAAAGGATGCTTCAAAAGGTCAAAGACTCTCCCCACCTACCAATCTATGCAGACATATTTAACCCACCCACTGCTCGACTCCCATCTAGACGACCGATTTGGAAGAACCCCCCATCAGCTGACTTCACCATCCAATCAGCTTGGAAAAGGGAATGGGAGTCCAATGAGGTCCCAAACAAACACCTGGTGTCAGACCCCAACCAACAGGTCCCTGGCACCACCCTCCCAAGGAGACAGTGGTCTACGCTGAATAGGTTCAGGACTGGACATGGCCCCTGCTTGGCCAGCCTTCACAAGTGGGGCAGTAGGCCAAGCCCACTGTGTGCGTGTGATGAGGAGCAAACTATGAAGCACATCATAGAAGTTTGCCCTCTCCAAAGACTGGAAGGAGGATTAATCACCCTCCATACAGCAGACCAGGAGGCAACCGCTTGGCTAAAGGACTTTGCATTCGCTAAATAAAAATGTTTTGTACACAGCACAGCAATGATGATAATAATCTAATATGATGTGTGTAGTTCTTTAGAGATCTAGCCTCTTAATTTGTATGTCAAAGTGCACCAGATTGAAGCATTTTCATCGCAAATTTAAAAAACAATGTCTGGAGCCCAGGGGGGCAGCGCCAACCTTCCCCCACTAATTTCTGAATCCTGTCTACGGCCCTGGTGGGGGCCCACCGAATAGTCTTGCATAGGGCCACCTGAGTCCTAGAACTGGCACTGCCCGTTTGATTTTGACAACGCAATTTGTAGTAAACATTTGCCCCCCTCTAAAGTCATTTTAGTCAATGACCCCTCAGTCATTTCATCCTGCAGCCGGCATAGAGTCAATTTACTTGCCTCTAGTTCTGGGTGCCTGACGCAGTGCCCTGCCAGCCTCATCCTTCTCTCTCTGACTTTGTCTGTGACCCGTGGTAGGTCCCCATAGAGGTCCACATAAAAGCACTATATAAATGCACCATTTACCATTATGAGTGCATGGTGCTGAGGGCAAACCTCTCTGTATTTACAGTTGTTGATGCGGGGGGTGTAAAGGGCCCTGTGTGACACCTAATATGCCCAGTAGGCATATCTCTGTGTCAGGGCATAGGGCATGAAACTAACTTGTGGAACTAACTTGTGGAGCACTTCTCTTGTATTTATTCAAAGTATTTATTTATTCACGTCAACAAACCGCAGATTGAGGGCATGCTAACTATTTGATAAAGCCTCAGGTGGCCTGGCCAACCAATCAATACCCATAGTTAAAGGGGAATTGCGCACAAGCTGCTCTTACCGTATATGAAGACACGTATCCATTCACAAGCTGCTCTTACCGTATATGAAGACACGTATCCATTCACACAAGCTGCTCTTACCGTATATGAAGACACGTATCCATTCACACAAGCTGCTCTTACCGTATATGAAGACACGTATCCATTCACACAAGCTGCTCTTACCGTATATGAAGACACGTATCCATTCACACAAGCTGCTCTTACCGCATATGAAGACACGTATCCATTCACACAAGCTGCTCTTACCGTATATGAAGACACGTATCCATTCGTCACTGAAAAAAGAAAAACATGCCGAGCGTTCCATACCGAATTAGGGGATTTACCGTCCGTGCGGATCAAAGGCTAGAACTCTTTTTCAATCGCGCAATTTGTTTTTGAGTGCAACCACTCCATTACGGAGCTTTGCGTGTCTCTGGCTGGGTCTGTCCCTGGGTCTGTCCCTGGCTGGATCTGTCCCTGGGTCTGTCTCTGGCTGGGTCTGTCCCTGGGTCTGTCTCTGGCTGGGTCTGTCCCTGGGTCTGTCTCTGGCTGGGTCTGTCCCTGGGTCTGTCCCTGGGTCTGTCTCTGGCTGGGTCTGTCCCTGGGTCTGTCCCTGGCTGGGTCTGTCCCTGGGTCTGTCCCTGGGTCTGTCCCTGGCTGGGTCTGTCCCTGGGTCTGTCCCTGGGTCTGTCCCTGGCTGGGTCTGTCCCTGGCTGGGTCTGTCCCTGGGTCTGTCTCTGGCTGGGTCTGTCCCTGGGTCTGTCCCTGGGTCTGTCCCTGGGTCTGTCTCTGGCTGGGTCTGTCTCTGGCTGGGTCTGTCCCTGGGTCTGTCTCTGGCTGGGTCTGTCCCTGGGTCTGTCTCTGGCTGGGTCTGTCCCTGGGTCTGTCCCTGGGTCTGTCCCTGGCTGGGTCTGTCCCTGGGTCTGTCCCTGGCTGGGTCTGTCCCTGGGTCTGTCTCTGGCTGGGTCTGTCCCTGGCTGGGCACGAAAATAGCGTTTGGTTGGTTGTGCGCAATAGCGCAGCCTAACACACACACACACACACACATGCATTAACTGTATATATATGATGGTTTTCCTGTGGGGCTCGAAGTTCCTGGGACCCCCCGGGGACCCCCACACGGAGTTGCACCACTCACTTCACACGGGTGTGATTTAGTTTTTTTGTTCTGTTCTAGATGATATGAAAGGTTAGTCCATGCAGTGTTGTTGCTGCAACTCTTCCTGTTCTACGTGAGCTGACGTTAGACCCCACCTACCGTTTTCTTAAAGGACCAACGCCCTATATTTTTATTATTATTATTATTATTTGGGTCAATATACATATTATCAACATACTTTTGTAACAAAAATTGTATACAACAATTTATATTTTAATGAATGAATTAATATATTTAATGTATACCGCTTGGCGCTTGACATAAGAACTGTTCTGCCCTTCGGCGGATAGCAAACCAAGGCTTGCACCGCTCAGAGATTCACAGAACCTCTGCAACTGCTGCAAACAACAAATTGCGTGAAATACAACTTTAATACTCTCTCTCTCTCTCTCTCTCCTCAAGACGTCAAGGGGAATGATGTGGCATCTAATTTAGATGTTTTTCGTGTTAGCACACCACACCAATCTGGTGCATGCCGCGCGATGTTGAACAAAACCAATTTGCAGGATGAATCCACGAGAGGCCACCTCTACACCGCGGTTACGTCTGCGCTGTGGAGGTGAATGAGCAGGCGCTGTGTAACGTCTGAGTAGAGCGGGCCTTTTCCCTTGAAGTGAACTGCTATATATAGTGTCCCTTTAGCAGAAGGTGAAGTGGGGATATTATCGCCTTACACACCTGCTCTGCATTTGTATCTGTGTCATTCATTAAGGGACTGCGTCCTCGTGTTCCTATACTAATGTTCAGGTGTATCCTGTTCTGTCATCTGTCTACAGCATGTTATTCATTAAGGGACTGCGTCCTCGTGTTCCTATACTAATGTTCAGGTGTATCCTGTTCTGTCATCTGTCTACAGCATGTTATTCATTAAGGGACTGCGTCCTCGTGTTCCTATACTAATGTTCAGGTGTATCCTGTTCTGTCATCCGTCTACAGCATGTTATTCATTAAGGGACTGCGTCCTCGTGTTCCTATACTAATGTTCAGGTGTATCCTGTTCTGTCATCTGTCTACAGCATGTTATTCATTAAGGGACTGCGTCCTCGTGTTCCTATACTAATGTTCAGGTGTATCCTGTTCTGTCATCCGTCTACAGCATGTTATTCATTAAGGGACTGCGTCCTCGTGTTCCTATACTAATGTTCAGGTGTATCCTGTTCCGTTATCTGTCTACAGTATGCCATTCATTAAGTCATTTAGACCTGAGGCCCATTTAGTTTTTTTAAATGGCTTCTAAATCTCCAAATCTTAAAACCTATGTTTCTATGTCAGCGGTGTTCAACCTTTTTCATGTCAAGGACCCCCAGAATTATCTGTGTTTGGCCGCCGACCCCCATCTGAAAATATTTTGTTCTCAGGGACACCCGCAGTCACAGTTTTCTGGAGCCGTCGCCGTTTGTTCCAGGCACTGTACCTCCCAGAAGCAAAAGATATCAGTTAACAACGTCCACTGTGAAAGAATAACATATTAAAAGATTTTGCACTACATTTTCACGATTTTTTCGAAAATAGCAGATCTACAAGCTCGTAGCGCGGCACTCGGTGCCGCGCTACGAGCTTCGTAGATGTGCTATTTTTCCAACAGCTAAAGTTTAAAATAATGGTTAAAGTGGTTCAACGCTACGGCGACACAGATGCGCTCCCGCCCTAAATGCGTTAAGGGACGGCGTCCTCGTGTTCCTACTCATGTTCACTGTCCTGTTGTACTGTCATCTGTCCTGTCTGTGTCCTCTGTGTCCTCTGTGTCCTCACTACGGTGACACCTTAACTTCACACAGTGTCAGTGGCTCGCTCTGTCTGTCTGTCTGTCTGTCTGTCTGTCTGTCTGTCTGTCTGTCTCTCCGTCCCTGCATGGGTTTGCATATCGAGGTGGAAAACCTCATTATCTGTCCAAAACTTGTCAGGATTCAAATTCAAAAAGCATCAAACGTAGCAGATCTACAAGCTCGAAACGTGTCGCTTCACACCACGTTTCAAGCTTGTGGGTCTGACACTTTTGATGCTTTTGTGAGACGCTGTGGTAGTGAGACGCTGTAGTAGTGAGACGCTGTAGTAGTGAGACGCTGTAGTAGTGAGACGCTGTAGTAGTGAGACGCTGTAGTAGTGAGACGCTGTAGTAATGAGACGCTGTAGTAGTGAGACGCTGTAGTAGTGAGACGCTGTAGTAGTGAGACGCTGTAGTAGTGAGACGCTGTAGTAGTGAGACGCTGTAGTAGTGAGACGCTGTAGTAATGAGACGCTGTAGTAGTGAGACGCTGTAGTAGTGAGACGCTGTAGTAGTGAGACGCTGTAGTAATGAGACGCTGTAGTAGTGAGACGCTGTAGTAGTGAGACGCTGTAGTAGTGAGACGCTGTAGTAATGAGACGCTGTAGTAGTGAGACGCTGTAGTAGTGAGACGCTGTAGTAGTGAGACGCTGTAGTAGTGAGACGCTGTAGTAGTGAGACGCTGTAGTAGTGAGACGCTGTAGTAGTGAGACGCTGTAGTATTGAGACGCTGTAGTAGTGAGACACTGTAGTAGTGAGACGCTGTAGTAGTGAGACGCTGTAGTAGTGAGACGCTGTAGTAGTGAGACGCTGTAGTAGTGAGACGCTGTAGTAGTGAGACGCTGTAGTAGTGAGACGCTGTAGTTGTGAGACGCTGTAGTAGTGAGACGCTGTAGTAGTGAGACACTGTAGTAGTGAGACACTGTAGTAGTGAGACGCTGTAGTAGTGAGACGCTGTAGTAGTGAGACGCTGTAGTAATGAGACGCTGTAGTAGTGAGACGCTGTAGTAGTGAGACGCTGTAGTAATGAGACGCTGTAGTAGTGAGACGCTGTAGTAGTGAGACGCTGTAGTAGTGAGACGCTGTAGTAGTGAGACGCTGTAGTAGTGAGACGCTGTAGTAGTGAGACGCTGTAGTATGAGTAGTATAGGGGCTGTACATTTTCTGAAGACAACATGGAGACTTGATATGCTGTCATTATTAATCAAAATAAGAACATTACATTGTGTCAAATACCAAGTCTTGCCACGGGGCACATGGATGACCCCTGACGATGTGTCCAGATGCACCTGCGGTCTTATACCCAGGTGGTCAATGCAAATCAGATTGCAATCAGTCGTCAAGTCATTAGAGGTTCACACACTTTATACGCTCCATCTCCAAATGAAATGCAAATGACCGAGGTGTACTGTATGCTTATAAGTTGGGTGCAAAGGTGATCTTAGAAGTAAAGCGGCTAAAGGCGGCAAATCCTAATTAATATGTGCATTAATATTCATATATGCATTTCTGTAGAATTAGCGCCGACGACGAAGGACTGTAATTGAAAAGAGGCAACGCTGCACTCAAACTATGAAAAGGGCAGGAGGGCTTCAGTAAAAGAAAAAGAAAAAAGAAAAAGAAGAAAAGAAAAGAAAAGAAAAGAAAAAAGTGTTTCTGGTGAGCTGTCAGGCTTGTTGCTATGCATGGATGAGTGTGATTAAACGACTATTGAACTCCATTAATATGCATTTCTCAACTAATTGTCTTCTCTTCTGATCCTGGGTCATGCTGAGACTGGCTGGCTGACTGGCTGGCTGACTGGCTGGCTGACTGGCTGGCTGGCTGACTGGCTGGCTGGCTGACTGACTGACTGGCTGGCTGACTGACTGACTGGCTGACTGGCTGGCTGGCTGGCTGGCTGACTGACTGGCTGACTGACTGGCTGGCTGACTGACTGACTGGCTGACTGGCTGGCTGGCTGGCTGGCTGACTGACTGGCTGGCTGACTGGCTGGCTGGCTGGCTGACTGACTGACTGGCTGACTGGCTGGCTGGCTGGCTGACTGACTGACTGACTGACTGACTGGCTGGCTGGCTGGCTGGCTGGCTGGCTGGCTGGCTGACTGACTGACTGACTGACTGACTGGCTGACTGACTGACTGGCTGACTGGCTGGCTGGCTGACGGCTGACTGGCTGGCTGGCTGACTGGCTGGCTGGCTGGCTGGCTGGCTGGCTGGCTGGCTGACTGACTGACTGACTGACTGACTGACTGACTGGCTGGCTGGCTGGCTGGCTGACTGACTGACTGACTGACTGGCTGACTGGCTGGCTGGCTGGCTGGCTGGCTGACTGACACACACAAAAAAGCAGCGACCACAACAACTCAAACAAAGTGCTCGACAACAACTCTAGTCGTAATAAAGCTTCTGATCTTCTGATTGGTAACTTTTCCTAATTTCAAGCACCTCCGGATGTGATATCATCTCTGTTGCCGGGCGGAAAACCTTGCATCTCCTTATTTAGACTATTTCAAAGGAATGGCCTACTTCCTGGTACAAGTACTGTGTATAATGCTAACGTTACAGAAGGAAAACAATAATAATACAAGCTTGGCGTAAATAATAATAAAAAAATAGGTCAGTCTGATGAATTCAGTATAGTATTTCTGCCACCAAAATGTAGAATGACCTACTGTAACACCTACTGTAACACCAGACAATTCAATTACCAGACCTCCACAAGTGTTTGTGGACCCCCCCCTTAACACATTTTGGTGCTAATCACAGTTACTCACCCTATAAATTAATTACGTGGGGCGCTCCTTAACCCATTCAGGCCTGACGTCGAAATTAAAAAAAGAAAGTTTTCTAAATCATGACAATTTTCGGAAAGATTTGAGGCACATTTTAACGATCTTTCAAAAATAGCAGATCTACAAGTTCATAGCGCGCCACTCGGTGGCGCGCTATGAGCTTGTAGATCTGCTATTTTTCAATAGCTAAATTATAACAATGTTTAAAACACCAAAACGGGTTCCCGCCCCAAAATGGGTTAATGGTTAATGTGGTTAAACGCTAACGTGACATGGATGCGTTCCAGGTCTCAATGGGTTAAGTAGGCTTGTCTTAAGGCGTATTGCTATATCGCTGTGTTTCATGTTTGGAATCGCTCCGGTTGCTACGGACACTTGACAAGGCCTCGCCAGCACTGCTTCCGTTTCTCCATAGCCATTAGCTTCTGTATTAGCCGCGGCCTTTTTTACGCTCTTTTCTCAGAAACTACGCTGCTGTCCGTGCGGTTTTGAACAGATCGGCGATGTTTCGGAGGTCATTTCCGATTATCCGGTGATCGTGACGGGAACATTGGCATTTTCTAGAGCAAGTAATGACCTAGCTTTAGCTCGCTAGCATTGATGCTGGTAGTGTTAGCATCCAAGATGGCGACAACAGGACGGCTTCATAGTACAGAAATGCCCCCGATCACGTGGCAAGCAGAGATGGGCAGTATTTGAAATACATGTATTTGAAATACGTATTTGAAATACTTTTTTGTATTTTGTAATTTGTATTTTGCTGGGATGGAAGAAATGAGATGTATTTTGTATCTAGATACTTTCAGATCTAGTATTTTCTGTATTTCAAATACATAAAATACTTTTTAATGTCATTTTACACAGCCTCAGGTTTAAACTGTAGGGGCAAAACACATAACCTGACTCCGCCAGATGGGGCAGCAGAGAGTACACTGGGTTCCCCCCTCCTGCTCCCATCTGGGAACTCTCAGGCAGACTTGATGCCCAGCCACAAAACGGCCTGGCCAATCAGCAGCAGCTAGAGGCGGGATAGCCGCTGCTGATTGGCCAGGCCGTTTGAGGCCTGGCAAGGAACGGTGAGCACAGGGCGGGCGGAGCCGTGGGGGCTTTTTACGTTATTTGCCTAGTGAGTGTAACGCTGCTCAATGGTGAAATCTTCCGCCAACAGCGTACCTTAGTGATCAGAATCAAGGACAGGCCTATCGTAGTAGACATTTCCACCACGTGGAAACGCCCCCCCCTTTCAAAGTGGGGGGGCGGCGGGGGTGTGTATATATATATATATATATATATACATATTATATATACAATTGAGTTTTTTTTTATCCTTGTGTTTGTATCTATAATTTCCAGGGGCTATGCTTAAGTTTGTGACTAAAGCCACAACACAGCCTCCCCACTGGGAGCACTGTTTATACCAGTCAGTCTGTCATACCATCCCTCCCCACTGGGGGCGCTGTTTATACCAGTCTCTCTGTCATACCATCCCTCCCCACTGGGGGTGCTGTTTATACCAGTCAGTCTGTCATACCATCCCTCCCCACTGGGGGCGCTGTTTATACCATCCCTCTACACTGGGGGTGCTGTTTATACCATCCCTCCCCACTGGGGACGCTGTTTATACCAGTCTCTCTGTCATAGCATCCCTCTCCACTGGGGGCACTGTTTATACCAGTCAGTCTGTCATACCATCCCTCCCCACTGGGGGCGCTGTTTATACCAGTCAGTCTGTCATACCATCCCTCCCCACTGGGGGCGCTGTTTATACCATCCCTCTACACTGGGGGTGCTGTTTATACCATCCCTCCCCACTGGGGACGCTGTTTATACCAGTCTCTCTGTCATAGCATCCCTCTCCACTGGGGGCACTGTTTATACCAGTCAGTCTGACCTACCATCCCTCCCCACTGGGGACGCTGTTTATACCAGTCTCTCTGTCATAGCATCCCTCTCCACTGGGGGCACTGTTTATACCAGTCAGTCTGTCATACCACCCCTCCCCACTGGGGGCACTGTTTATACCAGTCTGTCATACCATCCCTCCCCACTGGGGGCGCTGTTTATACCAGTCTGTCATACCATCCCTCCCCACTGGGGGCGCTGTTTATACCAGTCTGTCATACCATCCCTCTACACTGGGGGCGCTGTTTATACCAGTCTGTCATACCATCCCTCCCCACTGGGGGCGCTGTTTATACCAGTCTGTCATACCATCCCTCTACACCGGGGGCGCTGTTTATACCAGTCAGTATGTCATACACAGACAGACAGACAGACAGACAGACAATAAATGTTTATACTTTATTCTGCTCTGTTTGTCTACTTAAAACTGTTTTAAACTGTTTCAAAACCCCCCATTTTTTCATGGGGGGCCCCCTTGCTACAATCATGCTTAGGGCCCCTTGGAGGCCAGAATGGGCACTGCATGTGCACATCTTGTTAACGGGGAAGACCGGGGGGTTTTCCAAATCACTGAATGCTCCTTTAATTGATAATCTATTCATCTTAGTCATTAGTATCTTGTTTACTTATCTTGTTTTTTATTGTTGGTTTAAATGTAAATTGGTGGTAGGCCTAATCAATCAATCAATCAATCAATCAATCAATCAATCTCTTTCTACATTTTTCTTGAGGTAGAAGTCAAAGAGGAGTGACAGTGATGAATCAGATGGCCAATCCATTCCTTTGTGGGTCCTGTTTGATACAGTTATAGCACATTGATTTGCTTAAAATATAAAGTGTATCATTCTTAATAACCTTCAATGTATTAGACATTCTGACAGGTCATTAATTTAATATTTGGCAATTAATTATGAATTTACTTATCATTATATACATTTTAATGAAAATGTATTTTCATGTATTTTCAAAATACAAAATACGTATTTGTATCTCAAATACATTTCTCAGACCAGTATTTGTATTTTGTATTTAAATACATTCTGTGACCCAGTATTTGTATTTTGTAACAAAATACATTTTCAATGTATTTTGCCCATCTCTGGTGGCAAGCGCTACCCATTTCGTCCACCAGGTGGCACTCAATGTGTTACAACCACCATAACCTGTCTGCAATTTACTACTGGACCTAGACAAGTCTTCTAGCTTGCCAAAATAAATTACCCCCCACTCTTTTTCAGTATAGTATAGTATAGTATAGTATAGTATAGTATAGTATAGTATAGTATAGTATAGTATAGTATAGTATAGTATAGTATAGTATAGTATAATATAGTATAGTATAGTATAGTATAGTATAGTATAGTATAGTATAGTATAGTATAGTATAGTATAGTATAGTATAGTATAGTCTTTCTTTATATCTTGATGAATTGAAAACGCTGGACCACAATGGAAACCATTTCGTGTCGACCTTTTCGCATTACTGTATAGCTATTAGCTGTACCTCTGTAGTTTTTACAAACTGTTAAAAGTATTCAATCAATCAATCGAAACCGCTGTGTGCGTGCGTGCGTGCGTGCGTGCGTGCGTGCGACCGTGCGTGCGTGCGCATACCTTGACAGGAGAGATGTGTGTGTGCGGTGTGTATCCGTGGAGAGCCTCCATAGCGGCCAGGTTCTTGTCACTCATGTGCAGCATGTTGTCAGAACTCTTCCCTGGAGCCAGGTGGGAGGGGCTGTGCTCCAAGGGGGGGGTCTCCTCATCCTGGTAGCGGTACTTCTACAGGGGGGGAGAGAGAGAGAGAGAGGGTTTCATATATACGTCTTACGTTCGTATACTTCTACACAGACACAGAGAAAGAGGGGGGGGGGGGTCATTTAGCCCATTTTGACCTGAGATCAGATTCTAAAAATGTCTTCTACATCCTGACAGTTTTCTGAAAAAAGCTATGTTTCTATGTCAGTCGTTCTTAAATTTTTCAAAAATAGCAGACCTACAAGCGCCACCGAGTGGCGCGCTATGAGCTTGTAGATCTGCTATTTTTCAATAGCTAAAGCATAACATGATGCTAACACCAAAAGGGGTTCCCACCCCAAAATTGGTTTAAGGCAGATTCACACCGAGTTTGATTCAAACTGTTCCCGAATACGATTCCCTGGTCCCCCGCTGGCCATGATTCACATTGGCCTTGATTCTTCCGCAACCCGAGTACATTTCATTAAACTGTATTCAATGCTTTCGACATTGCAGCGATCCATATCCGAGTACACTTCAATCGGTCCCGAGACTATATATGTGGTCCTGGGAACGGTTGGTGTGATCCACTCCCGGGGGAACGGTACGCAGCATTCACACTAAACCACAACATCTGCCAAGTGGTCCCTGAGTGCATAACCGGGATTATAGTGTGAATCTGCCCTTATACATCTAATACGTTCAGACATATGTAATCATTCTGGTAGCAGTACTTCTACAGAGAGAGAGAGAGAGAGAGAGAGAGAGAGAGAGGAGGGGGCTCATTTATACGTCTATTAGACCAGGGGTTCTCAACGTTTTTGGCCGGGGACCCCCGGAAATGCTTTGGCAATGTCTCGGGACCCCCGCCCCGCCCCCTCCCGACCCCCAATATAAATTGACTGCTACAATAACCTTAAACAATTTTGGGCGGGAACCCCTTTTGGTGTTTTAAGCATTGTTATAATTTAGCTATTGAAAAATAGCAGATCTACAAGCTCATAGCGCGCCACAGAGTGGCGCGCTACGAGCTTGTAGGGCTGCTATTTTTGAAAAATCGTGAAAATAAAAATTTAAAAAACCCTTTTTTTTTAAAAATAATTTGGGGACCCCCTAAAATAATTTGGCGACCCCCCGAGGGGTCGCGACCCACGGGTTGAGAACCCCTGTATTAGACGTTTATATATACAGGTGTGAACATAACTGGTGTGTCGTCAAAATGCACACTGCGCGGCAGCTCAAAGGCATGGAGGTGCTTTTGCGTAGTGAGAGAGATGGGGCCGCGCTTGGGCAGGAATTTACTTCCTGAGAATATCCTGACAACATCCCGCTGCATTACAAGCAAGGCACTCGTCACAATGTCCATCCACTCACTTGTACTGTACGTCCAGGAAGTAGACTTAGAAATGAAACTAGTGTTGACTAAACATTACAAAGTGGCTCTTATTTTGAAGAGGAAGTCAGTCCGTTTCGGTTGTACAGTTGGGTGCCACCGATATTGTCCCTTATCATTTGACCCATTTAGGCCTGACCTCAAAATTTTTAAAAATCCTTCTAAATCCTCCAGTTTTCTGAAATAAATATTTTCACGATTTTTCAAAAATAGCAGACCTACAAGCTCGTAGCGCTATGAGCTTGTAGATCTGCTATTTTTCAATAGCTAAATTATAACATAATGTTTAAAACACCAAAATGGGTTAACTGTCCTTTTGTGCAGATCACGCAAACCTCAGCAAAAAGAAAAGGACAATATCGATGGCCTCCAACTGTAACCAAGCTGCCGTGACAGTCGTTATTATGATGCCGTTCGGAGCGCTATAGTCTAACGCCAAGTCAACAAGAACCCACATGGATTAAACACAGGCTCATATGTGACCAGATTTGACTGAGAGACTGCCATCGCGCAAATTCCAGCTTTTCACCAGAGGAGAAAAACTTATTATTTTTTTTTTAATGAGTTTATAGCACAGGCAGACTCTTCACATACTAGAGCATGTCTGAAATAAGTGTCAGAGCTGAAATCGACATGTAAATATGAAATAAATGCTTAAACATGTAGCTAGGTGTAATGTTAGAGACCACAGAAGTGAACCTTTCAAGCCTGTTTTCTCAACTCGTTGTTTTCTGCAAGACATTACTCTATAAGCCATATCTCCAAAACTGTTGGGCCAAACTGAACAACCAATATGTACGATATGAAAACCGTGCGTCTGTCACGTAAAAAAACAATGTACACAGTTTGGAATTACGTTAAACATGGAACCTCCGTGGCATAACTGGGTGAGTAATTCATTTCATCAGTAGGGCCTATACGGCTGCATGGTTCCTGCGCAGTCTCATGCTGGCTAAAGTACCGTTGTTGTGGAGTATATATACAGTTGGGTGCCACCGATATTGTCCCTTATCATTTGACCCATTTAGGCCTGACCTCAAAATTTAAAAAAAATCCTTCTAAATCCTCCAGTTTTCTGAAATAAATATTTTCACGATTTTTCAAAAATAGCAGACCTACAAGCTCGTAGCGCGCCACTCGGTGGCGCGCTACGAGCTTGTAGATCTGCTATTTTTCAATAGCTAAATTATAACATAATGTTTAAAACACCAAAAGGGGTTCCCGCCCAAAATGGGTTAACTGTCCTTTTGCGCAGATCACGCAAACCTCAGCAAAAAGAAAAGAACAATATCGATGGCCTCCAACTGTATATATAGAGACGTCCGCACAAGCCAAATAAAAATGGCGATAGTAATCTCAGCTCAGTGGTTCCCAAACTTTTTCACGCCAAGGACCCCCAAATTGACACCAATTAGCCCCGCGGACCCCCATTTGAAGAGATATGCCAGGGACCCCCCATAAGAGAAGATGTTTACGGCTCTAGCAGTGATTCTCAACCCGTTTAATTTCAAGGAACCCCCAGTTTGACATGCATTAGTCTACGGACCCCCCATTTAATGATATTTCTATCTCTGGGACCTCCAATTTATGTTGTAAAATCAATGTTAATGTAACTCTGAGAGTGTACAAATGGAACCAAATGGGTCCATTTGTTTCCATTTGTACACTCTGAGTTATAGATCTATAATGGTCCATTTGGTTCCAAACTATCATTTAGCTGCATGGGGACCCCCTAGAACTTCCTCAGGTACCCCTGGGGGTCCCCGGACCCCACTTTGGGAAACACTGATCTAGCTGACATGGTATATGGTGGATAGACTGGGTGCGCTCATGTTCTGAAGCCTCTTCATCTCCAATAGACCGTCCTGCAGAGGACACACAGCTGAAGGACATAATCACATAATTGTTCCTTCACACACACACACACACACACACACACACACACACACACACACACACACACACACACACACACACACACACACACACACACACACACACACACACACACACACACACACACACACACACACACACACACACACACACACACACACACACACACACACACACACACACACACACACACACACACACACACACACACACACACACACACACACACACACAGGCCGGGCCGCTATACGCTGCTGCTGCTCGCTAAGCTGATCACATCACTGCTCAGGGGACGTTTATGGCCATGCCGACGTCAAGTGTGAATTGAGCACAGGGGTCTCCAACAGGGGGTCCGGGACCCCTATAGGGGGTCCTCCTCAGAGATACTGCAGGGGGGGTCGTCTGGTCAGCCAAATCTTTCTGAGGGGAACATTAGGTGCAGTAGGCACCACAACGATGGCGGAAGGTAGGGCATTAAGCAACTAGTCGACTAGTAAATCCACTAGTCGACTAGTAAATCCACTAGTCGACCTTGTTGGTACTAGTTGACTAGTTCATAAGAAAAAAAAACAAAAAAAGTTTATTTTGTATTTTATTTCCCCCCCCCCCCCGATTTTGTAGGCCTCAAGATCAGGTAGATTATAGTTATAGTCACCATGTACACAGTTTTTCAATGTACAAATATTTATTTCAAATAAAGTAATTTTTTTTAATTTATTTTATCTTTTACATAATAGGTAGTTAAACAACTAGTCGACTAGTCGACTAGTAAACTAGGCAACTAGTCGACTAGTAAACTAGGCAACTAGTCAACTAGTAAAAATGACTAGAAGTGAATGCCCTAGCGGAAGGTGGTGCACACGGAGATGGCACTGCTGGCACTGCTTGCCCTCGGGAAAAACCTGAGGTTTTTAAAAGCGCTGCGCAAAACACTTAGAAAACATGCTGGCTTCTGTGGAATCCAAATGAGTGAAATCAGTGGTGGCGACTGAGAACTTGAATCCGTCCATTCCTTTTACCGGTGATGGTGCCCCGTATCCTGCCAGTACAGCCAGCAGCATCGTGCCCACTCACTGGTTCCTGCCTGGGTATAAAACCCACCCCCGTCCTCAGTGATGCCCGGGGGCGTGTATGCCCGGGCAGACTGCCAACATCACCATCATGCCCCACCACTGTGCAGGCTGGCAGCTCAACACCGAGAAGCTATGGAGAGGACTGTAATTGAACTGTGGTTCTGCTAAGTTCTATCTATGGAGAGGACTGTAATTGAACTGTGGTTCTGCTAAGTTCTATCTATGGAGAGGACTGTAAATTAACTGTGAACTAAGTTCTATCTATGGAGAGGACTGTAAATGAACTGTGGTTCTGCTAAGTTCTATCTATGGAGAGGACTGTAAATGAACTGTGGTTCTGCTAAGTTCTATCTATGGAGAGGACTGTAAATGAACTGTGGTTCTGCTAAGTTCTATCTATGGAGAGGACTGTAAAATAACTGAACTAAGTTCTATCTATGGAGAGGACAGTAAAATAACTGTGGTTCTACTAAGTTCTATCTATGGAGAGGACAGTAAAATAACTGCGAACTAAGTTCTATCTATGGAGAGGACAGTAACATAATTTGTGGTTCTTCTAAGTTCTATCTATGGAGAGGACAGTAACATAATTGTGGTTCTGCTAAGTTCTATCTATGGAGAGGACAGTAACATAATTTGTGGTTCTTCTAAGTTCTATCTATGGAGAGGACAGTAAAATAACTGCGAACTAAGTTCTATCTGAAAGCCGAACGAGCAGTGATTGTGACATAATCGCTGTTGTCGGGTAGATAACTCGTATCTGCATGTTTCAAACGTTCTACTTTGTTATGTTACGTGTGTTCATCAGGTGACAGAAGGCCAGTCATGGCCCGAAACGTTGTGTTGTATGTCGGTGTTTTAAAAGAATAAAAGCACTGTGGACCAGAAGCAGTTGTGCAGACTTCCCTTTCTTCCAGTGGCAGCCTATCCATAGGGGGGCGCTGGTGCGCCGCACCACCATGCACAACCCCTGAATAAAACGCGAATAAGAATGACTGAGAAACGAAATCTGCAGCCTGTAATCCAAAAACGTAAATATTATATAATATAAGGAACCACTAACCAAAGGCAGTGATTCAAAGTTGTATTATGCTGCCATGAAATGTCAAATGTTGTTTACGTTGTGTGACGTTTCTGATTGGTTACCGAGTGTCACGTGTTGGTGCGCGTTCATCTGTAGCCCTTGACTCTCAGCACTGAAGGGTAATGCATTGCGGTACACATGTCTTCAATACAAACGATAGGAAGCCACTGGGTCGCGAAATATGTGCGATCAATGTTATTCACACCACAAACCACTTGGGGGCAGCATAAACATCACAACACAGTTTGACATATAGTTTAACACACAGTCACCACAGACGCTAGACAAACATGAATGATGAGCCACATGGAGCCAGGTAAAGATAATAATATAGATTAATTAATTCTCATAATGGAACAACAAGACAAGGAAAAAGAAAACTCTGTTAATTCACTGCAGAAAACACCGCTTGAAAGAAGAACACTGCAGGAAAAACTTAGAATTAAAGAGCTGGGACCAGATAAACTAAGGCAAGCCATGCAGATCACACAAAAGAACAGTGAAGAGAGTACACCAGGACCTTTTCATAGAGCTGGTATGATAAGAAGGCTTGTCTGAGAGCATGCAGTCACTCCAAATCATTATTTTGCTTATATCAGACAACAGGGTCAGATCCAGCATGGATCAAGACGGGAGTGAATGATTTAAGGCACTTTCAAAAGTGCCTTAAAGTGCCAGAAAAACACAGCCTCAATCCACATGGAAAATGCAGTGAAATTAGCCATGTTTGGCAACGCCATGTTTATTTTTAATTTTTAAAAGCCTTCCATTGAATGTGATGATACCTATAGTGCATGCATAGTACAACAATGTACAAACACAGCAGCAAGATTTGTGAGTTGCTGTGATAGGAGAAGGATATCAAACGGAACACAACCACCCTAAAGACGAATCATTGTGTATATTCCTGCACTATACCTGCATCCAGTGATCTTGGTACAATATAGAAATTGATCTATTGAAGATTCTGACGTTCAAATGTACATCTTTTTTGTTTGATTGTATTGCTGTATTGTTGTATTGTGCTTTCTGCTTTGGCAATGTAAACGTCTGTTTTCTCATGCCAATAAAGCCCTTTGAATTGAATTGAATTGAATTGCATGTTTTCTTGATATCTTTATAGCGCCCCTCTTAGGACAAAAGTCACCAGCCGCCACTGTTTTCTTCTTCACCGTATCAGCCTTTTGTCCAGCGCCAGTGAGTGACTGGATGTGCGCAATCCTCTCGTTTTAAAATAATGTTATTACGCTTTATTTATCATAGTACAGTGTCACTGTTACGACCCTAAAGGAGTAGCTAAATTAGCTGCGATGCAACACGTTGTTAGCTTGTAAGATTGGCTATTTTGTGCTGTTCCTTTTCACCCATTCAACCCGGGAAAACTATAGCAGTCGCTTTAGATTGTGCTAGAACTGTGATTTAGAACAGTGGTTCTCAAAGATAGCAGATGTACAAGCTCGCTCGTACGTCTTTTTGGGCGTCCTCCTATAGACACGGAAACTGTTTGAGAACTACTGATTTGGAAGGCATTAGTACAATCGAGGATAACTATACTGAACCAATAAATAAAACATATTAACAATTAGCTTCGGGACTAAATAATATCTACATTGGATTCATTGGAACACAGGTTATTTTTGTCGGGTGGAAACCTCATGTCCAAAACTTTTTAGGATTCAAATAAAAAAATAGCAAAAGTCTACTAGCTCAAAACGCTGTGCGAAAACGAGGAGTATTGTATCAAACATACGTCAACCTTCAACTTGTTATGTTTGAATGTGTTTGGGAATACAGTACGAATAAGTTGTAAACGGTCGAGGTGACACAGGTGTTCAAATGAATGCAGGGGAAACCGTTTTAGACATAGAAGGTTTCCGCTGGCCAGCGACCGATATTTGCAGCGCTGCCGAAATGCGATATGCCACTCCTTAGAGGAGGAACATGTATTATAATGAGGAACATGTATTTATAATGAAAAATAGCAGACCTACAAGCTCGTAGCGCGGCACCGAGTGCCGCGCTACGAGCTTGTAGGTCTGCTATTTTGAAAAATCGTGGAAAATGTAGCGCAAAGCTTTGAATATATATTCTTTCAGAGCGAACCTTTTTAACTCAAATATTTGCTTCTGGGGGGGGGGGGGGGGGGGGGGGGGGGGGGGGGGGTCCCTGGAACAACATTTTCAGATGGGGGGGTCGGCAGTCAATTACATATAATCTTGGGGGTCCTTGACATGAAAATGTTTCAGAACGACGGACATAGAAAACTGTCATGATTTAGAAGGTATTTGTAGAATCGTCCTCCGGGTTTTAAGTTTTAAGTTTCTAAAAGTCGTTTGTTCCACAACGTTGGTGCGCTCACTTAAAACTTGTATTATGTAAGCGTGATACAGAATGTATTATTCTCATTCTCGTGAGGTTACGTGGAATATAGTACGAATGCAAATTATTCTCACTCTACTCACGTCGCGGGAACATTTTGAGAATATGATCTGTTTTTATCCTGGTTTTCTTGTACTGTCTCTCCTTTCTTTTGCACTTTTTGTTTACACCCTGCACCTCATACTGTACCTGCTACATTTTGAACGTCACGTCTAATCTCATGTACGTGTAACAGTGTCAATTTTTGTTTTAATGGGTCCATTACCAATAAACTGTATGCGTTTTGGGACGCAAAACGCAGGCCATTAGCATCTCTGCCTCTCTCCCTTTCA
>NC_136789.1:52761124-52819682 GCF_951216825.1 Electrona antarctica | reverse complement strand
GGTCTTTCAGCCATGTCTTATTTAAGGAGAAAAACATTACCCCAGGTCCGTGATCGGCCGTAAACAAAGCTTATTTTGATAAGAATCATAATCTGGGATTAGTATCCGAGATAAAAACATCTGAAAAAAGGTCCGCGACTCAATGTCCGCAGCCATCTTGAATCTCGGGGTTCGTTTTATATTGAACCTCATTCAATATAAAAAAAACAAAATCACACCTGTGTGAACTGAGTGGTGCAACTCCCCTCTCCCCTCTCCCCCTGCAACCCCCCCCCCCCCCCCCCCCCCCCATGATGCTTCCCAGCTACATTCCAAAACACTCAGAAACAAACTTTCATCGTGACAACACTGGCGGGCCGATGGGGCCATAATTCATGCATTTTCTTTAAGATCTTTAAGATCTTCTTTTTCCCCCGAGCTGCAGCTCAACTTTTAACCTTTTAACTAGTTTTCTAATAAAATAGTTTTTTACTTCTGTTCTGTAAAGCGACGTTGGGTACCTAGAAAAGCGCTATATAAAATCGTATATATTATTATTATGTATTATTATTATTTTAGGGAGGAAGCCCACGGGCCGTATAAAATCCACCGGGACGGACTTTGGATATGATCTGCTGCACGAAAAGTGAGCAAGAGAAGTGGGTTTTAGCCAGTTGTCCTTGAGGGGACCACCAGTGGTCCTTGAGGGGACCACCAGTGGTCCTTGAGGGGACCACCAGTTGTCCTTGAGGGGACCACCAGTGGTCATTGAGGTGACCACCACTGGTCCTTGAGGGGACCACCAGTGGTCCTTGAGGGGACCACCAGTGGTCCTTGAGTGGCGCTAAATAATGGAGAGTTGGTAACCAAAGATATTTAACTCTTAACCCATTTAGGCCTGACATCGGAAAAAAATGTCTTCAAAATCCTGACAGTTTTCTGAAAAACGTTGTTTCTGTATCAGTGGTGCTCAATATTTCATGTCAAGGACCCCAAAAATGATATGTAATATGCCTCCGCCCCCCCATCTGAAAATATGTTGTTCCAGGGACCTCCACAGAAGCAAAGATTTGAGTTAAAATGTTCACTCTGCAATAATATATATATTCAAAGATTTGAGGCACTTTTTCACGATTAAAAAAAAATAGCAGACCTACAAGTTCAGCTGGTATATCTGCTATATAACATAATGCTTTAAATAAAACACCAAAAGGGGTTCCCGCCCAGAATGGACCTTTACGGAGTTAAATTATAAATTATTGTTAGACATCTGCATTACTTAATTTACAAGAAGTCTACACAATTAGAGAATGTTTTCCTGTTACCTCTCCTATATGGTACCACATCAATACAGCATGCGATTGTGGACAAAATCTTATGTGACAATAACAAAGGCCGGGTGTCACCAACAATTCACAATCCCTGATTGGCCCGCGGGTGTCACCGACATACGCAGCCGAAAACAGTACTTGCGCCGCTCTGCTCGGGCAAGTTATATGAAAAATAAAATGGTTTCAAAATATTGAAAACCACCGAGTTGAACTAGATGCACCGATTCTGTGAGTGACGTATGCCAAGGTGTATGAAATATAAATGTGGTGTGGTAATAAGGGGTAATAAGGGCCTTTCTCGGCCCCACCCTTCTCCCATTGTTTATATTGCGTTTAGTTTCCAAGATGGCCGCAGCACCAGGAGGGGGTGGGGCGGAGGTGAGCGGGTGCAGGGTCGACGTATGCCCTTACTGGGCTGCATTCACACATTCAAGACACCCGTCTTGTGTCTGTCTTGTGTCCGTATTTAATGGCCGCTCCAATGCATTTCCAATGGAAGCCCACAAGGCAATATGTCGACCCCGCTCTCTCACCTCCGCCCCACCCCCTCCTGGTCCCGCGACCATCTTGGAAACTATAAACACAATATAAACAATGGGAGGGGGCGAGAAAAGGCCCTTGTTATAAAGCGTGCTGAAGGTGCAATGATGTAACAGCGTAAGTGTGGGCAGTTAAACATAGACATCTGGTGGAAGACCCACGCTGTATGTGTGGACACGGCGGTGAATAATCCAGTCATGTTGTTTTTGATTTAACATAATTTGTCATGAGAGCGCGCAGATGTGTGTTATTACATCCAGCGCAGTACCGTAGGCGGATGGGCGGTATTACGGTCACGGAGACATTGAGGACGAGACGTACTAGGCCAAAATTATTTTTTTATTTTTTTTAAGTGGGAGAATATACAAATATAGCACCAAAATAGCACCAATAGCAGATCTACAGGCTCACAATGCGTCACATTGCACGGTATTGTGAGCTTGTAGATCTGCTCTATTCGCTATCCACGTTGCATGACAACGGACAAGTGGATAATTACCACAACGCCATCGATCGAAGGCCTCTAAGGAGAGACTCCTTTAACACATGGTGTGCACAAAAGGCAGCATGTGGAAACCAAAAACCTCAAACTGTTAAGTTTCCAGGATTCAAATACAAAAGCATCAAAAGACAGTATCAGATCTACAAGTTCAAAACATGTCGCTTCGTGCCTCATTTCAAGCTTGTGGATCCGCCGCTACTTTGACGCTTTTGTGTGACGCAGTGGTACGTGTGATCAAGTAGGACGTTCATTTATGAAAAAACACGAAAGGTTAGCGGGTTTTTTTTGGCCGACAGCAACGATACGCAAAAAAAGGGGGCATAAAAAAATGATATACTACTATATGTACTGTTGTATATAAAGAGCTTTTCTCCCAGTTGAACAGTGAGACACTGCAGTATCAGTCAGAGTACACACAGAGTACACACAGAGTACACACAGAGTACACACAGCAGCAGCAGGAGGTTTCTATTGATTTACAGGCAACACTTTTAAAGACACACATAGGATTGATGAGCCTGCCTGCCTGCCCTGCCTGCCTGCCCTGCCTGCCTGACCACCTGCCTGCCCGCCTGCCTGTTCGCCTGCCTGCCTGCCTGCCTGACCGCCTGCCTGCCTGCCTGCCTGCCTGCCCTGACCACCTGCCTGCCTGATCTGAACTGAATGAAGTCCTGCTCCTGGTTGAATGCTATACGGCCTCCCTGGAGAGACTGTATACACATTAGGCCGTGCCCTGGCCTGCCTTGGGGGGCGGGGGGGGGGGGGGGGGGGGGGGGGGGAGTAATGGAGCTAATCCATCTGAACAGCTGTGAACGAAACAACGGGGGAAGGCCGTGGTATCAACTACTACTAACTGCATCCATATTAAACAACGGGGGAAGGCCCTGGTATCAACTACTACTAACTGCATCCATATTAAACAACGGGGGAAGGCCCTGGTATCAACTACTACTAACTGCATCCATATTAAACAACGGGGGAAGGCCCTGGTATCAACTACTACTAACTGCATCCATATTAAACAACGGGGGAAGGCCCTGGTATCAACTACTACTAACTGCATCCATATTAAACAACGGGGGAAGGCCCTGGTATCAACTACTACTAACTGCATCCATATTAAACAACGGGGGAAGGCCCTGGTATCAACTACTACTAACTGCATCCATATTAAACAACGGGGGAAGGCCCTGGTATCAACTACTACTAACTGCATCCATATTAAACAACGGGGGAAGGCCCTGGTATCAACTACTACTAACTGCATCCATATTAAACAACGGGGGAAGGCCCTGGTATCAACTACTACTAACTGCATCCATATTAAACAACGGGGGAAGGCCCTGGTATCAACTACTACTAACTGCATCCATATTAAACAACGGGGGAAGGCCCTGGTATCAACTACTACTAACTGCATCCATATTATTAAACAACGGGGGAAGGCCCTGGTATCAACTACTACTAACTGCATCCATATTAAACAACGGGGGAAGGCCCTGGTATCAACTACTACTAACTGCATCCATATTAAACAACGGGGGAAGGCCCTGGTATCAACTACTACTAACTGCATCCATATTAAACAACGGGGGAAGGCCCTGGTATCAACTACTACTAACTGCATCCATATTAAACAACGGGGGAAGGCCCTGGTATCAACTACTACTAACTGCATCCATATTAAACAACGGGGGAAGGCCCTGGTATCAACTACTACTAACTGCATCCATATTAAACAACGGGGGAAGGCCCTGGTATCAACTACTACTAACTGCATCCATATTAAACAACGGGGGAAGGCCCTGGTATCAACTACTACTAACTGCATCCATATTAAACAACGGGGGAAGGCCCTGGTATCAACTACTACTAACTGCATCCATATTAAACAACGGGGGAAGGCCCTGGTATCAACTACTACTAACTGCATCCATATTAAACAACGGGGGAAGGCCCTGGTATCAACTACTACTAACTGCATCCATATTATTCGAGATCAGTCTCGCCCTCCACACAGTTTCGTCAAACCTTTCGTCGTATACTGTCTGGAGCAATTAAGCGGAAGCTCTTGGAAGTGATCAGAGCAGTGGCGTGCACAGATAGACACTAGGGGGTGCTAGAGCACCCCCTGCCCTTTTGGCAATGTGCCCTTTTGAAAAAAAAAGAGAAAAAACGTTTTTTTCTTTTTTTTTGGATTTTTCAAAAATAGCAGACCTACAAGCTCGTAGCGCGCCACTCGGTGGCGCGCTATGAGCTTGTAGATCTGCTATTTTTCAATAGCTAAAGCATAACATAATGCTAACACCAAAAGGGGTTCCCGCCCAAAATGGATTAAGGCAACCGGCCGGTTCCACGCGCTGCACAAGGTGCCCTTTTTTAACTTGAGCACCTGCCCCTCTAAATGTCTGTGCACGCCACTGGATCAGAGGATGAAGCGGATGTGACGCCTCCTCCTCCTCCTCCTCCTCCTCCCCGCTTCCCTTTCGTCTTACGATACGTAGCTTGCGAGGTTCAGTTCAGACAGAAATACACTCGAGACGTTACACTCATGCACATCGACTATGTGGGTGTATACTGTGTTACGCAAGACCCCATACATCATACACCGACGTGGCATTTAGTTGACCAATCGGGCGGGTTATTTAAGCTCACCTGAAGCCCAAACCGCACCCGATGATTGTCCACGCAACTCCTCGCAACATGCGACTACTACTGTACTTGCAACTTCCTGCAACCATTATCCCAAATGGAAGTTGCAAGGAGTTGCATTGGCTGCGGTTGACCTTAAAGCTGTTTTAAGGTCAGGCAGCAGGCAGCTAGCATCACCACTCAGGGAATGGGATGGAACACTAACATCACCACTCAGGGAATGGGATGGAACACTAACATCACCACTCAGGGAATGGGATGGAACACTAACATCACCACTCAGGGAATGGGATGGAACACTAACATCACCACTCAGGGAATGGGATGGAACACTAACATCACCACTCAGGGAATGGGATGGAACGCCAGCTAGCATCACCACTCAGGGAATGGGATGGAACACTAACATCACCACTCAGGGAAAGGTATGGAACGCCAGCTAACATCAGCGCCCAGGCGAGTCGTTTCACAATAAATGCATTTAACCGGTGCAGTGTTATGGGAAATTGAAAGGTCCTCATGTGTACAATTAAAAATGCCATCGCATTTCCATAGAAGTGTTGGAGTTAATGGACTCATTAACGCTTTGGGAATTTACATTCATGTTGTTGTCGGGCAGAAACGTTTTTGTATTTGTTTGGTAAATTAACACCACACGCAAAAGCAGCAAAAGTAACAGATCAGCAAGCTCAACACGTGTTGCTTCACGCCATGTTTTGAACTTGTAGATCTGCTACTTTTCGCTATTTTTGAGTGGTGTAAACCAGGGGTTCTCAACCCGTGGGTCGCGACCCCTCGGGGGGTCGCCAAATTATTTTAGGGGGTCCCCAAATTATTTTCAAAAAAAAAAGAAAAAAAAAAAAAATTTTATTTTCACGATTTTTCAAAAATAGCAGACCTACAAGCTCGTAGCGCGCCACTCGGTGGCGCGCTATGAGCTTGTAGATCTGCTATTTTTCAATAGCTAAATTATAACAATGCTTAAAACACCAAAAGGGGTTCCCGCCCAAAATGGTTTAAGGTTATTGTAGCAGTCAATTTATATTGGGGGTCGGGAGGGGGCGGGGCGGGGGTCCCGAGACATTGCCAAAGCATTTCCGGGGGTCCCCGGCCAAAAACGTTGAGAACCCCTGGTGTAAACCACTCCTACAACTGGCTTTGTTAGTCTGTGCAGAAAAAATGAGCATGGTTGCTATGTTCACCCTGTTCACCCGGGTGTGATTTCATTATGTCAGACATGATTTCATTACGTCAGACAGGCTATATAAGACCTTACACCACTCAGTTCACACGGGTGTGATTTTTTTCATATGAATCCTGAATGGTTTTGGGCATATGAGGTTTCCTTCCGACAAAGACGACGTTCATGTATATCATTTGCTACCTATAGACACAATGACGAAATATACAGTCGGAAAAGAGATTACAAAAGTACTTTGTAACGAAGTACTTCTAAATTGCAGTACTGGTACTTTTACTTAAGTAAAACAATTGAGTACATTTTCCCACCACTGCTAATGTAGCATGATGGTATACCAACCTAACCTGACTCCGCCAGATGGGGCAGCAGAGAGTACACTGGGTTCCCCCCTCCTGCTCCCATCTGGGAACTCTCAGCCACAAAACGGCCTGGCCAATCAGCAGCAGCTAGAGGCGGGATAGCTGCTGCTGATTGGCCAGGCCGTTTGTGTGTCTCTCTCTGTGTAATGGACTCCCCTCTCTGTATAGCCTCGCGTTGCCAGACTGTTATGTTGCCTCTCGCAATTTTCAAATGCTTCAATCATAACTCTATCTATCATGATAAAGCCTTTCGTCTTTACAGTCACACACATATCCCAATATAAAACGACCTTACAGGCATATGCAAAGGCTCAACTTATGTAACTTAGATAGCACTTTATGTAGACTTACAGTAGATAGCCCTTTATACAGACTCATAGCATGTGATGTGGACAGCACTAGAATAGCATTTCATGTAGACATAGAACTTTATAGTATAGGCCTATGTACAGTTTCATTATATAGATATTCCACTGTTACGTTCTTCGCTTACGCATGTTTCATGATGCATGTGATGTATTGCCATGCTTTTTTGTTCTTGCTTAAGTAGCCTGTGTTTTTGAACATATATACGCGTAGGGCCTTATTTTCGCTAATGTCTTACCCTTTCCTAAACTTACTTGCCATTTTTTACTATTTTGAAAAACATTTTTGAATAGTTCAACTAGCTGACACGTTGCTGACACGTTGTGAGCTTGTAGATCGGCTATTTGAACTATTTCTAAATGGTACAAAAAGGCAAAGAAGTTTAGAGATAAGGGGTTTAGCGCTGACGAAAATAGGACCCATAGGCTAATGCAAGCAGCTACTGTATATAGGCCAAGGAACTCTGTTTACGAGCTGACGGTTTCATGCCTGTGCCTGTGGCCTGGTGTATGTTTGTGTGTGTGTGCGCGTGTGCTGTGTGTGCTGTGTGTGTGTGTGTGTGTGAGGGGGTGTAACAGGTCCATTGACAGAAGGAATAGGCCAGCGTCCATCATCATCCTGATAGTAATAAGACGTACAGTTGTACAGTACAGTACAGTACAGTACAGTACAGTACAGTACAGTACAGTACAGTACAGTACAGTACAGTACAGTACAGTACAGTACAGTACAGTACAGTACAGTACAGTACAGTATTATAATGCATAGTGGAGGAAGAGGAAGGAAGAGGAAACATCTAAAGATGTTAAGATGGATGTATTCTCTGTAGTACAGAGAGTAGTCTCGCGTAGCCAGACAATATATTCTCCACAATCTCCGAATTCTTCCCATTTCTGCTATAAGCAGCAAACCATATATGCTTAGATACAATTACATTTTAGGCAATTAGCAGACGCTCTTAATCCAGAGCGATTTACATTAAAAGAATCACAGATTACTAGAGTGATAGAACTGTGATCATGGAACACATATTATTCATTACTATAGTGGCTGAAATGTGATGTGAGAAAGAAAGAAAGAAAGAAAGAAAGAAAGAAAGAAAGAAAGAATGAAAGACTTTGATAGCATTTAGCTGAATGGTTGGTACACTATATGGAATTGGAAATGATATACTGGTCAAACAAACCTTAGTACTTATTAGTACCAGATGGTCTGTTTAATCAATTAAATAGCAGACAGTCACAAGTAGGCTGAACGAAACAATATTTTCCAAACCTATTTCCATATAAGTGTCACAGCATAGATGATGTACAATTTACAATTTAGGCATTTAGCAGACGCTCTTAATCCAGAGCGATTTACATTAAGCAATTACAATAGCATGGCATACATCACATATATAAAAAGTAGTTATCATGAATCACGCGTAACAGTGGAGTATCTATGTAAACTATACATACTATACTATATTATATATTATACATGTACAGCTATCCGTCACACATCAGGAGTGATTGACTATCATATTGTACTCTTGATAGATTTCCAATCACAAACGCTTTGCGTGGTGTCACCTCATTAATTAACAGCTTGTTAAGTATACCTGGAAGGCGTTTAAATAGACACCATCTGTTTACATCAATGACGCTTCTATGCTAATACATCTTCACGAGAATCAAACACAGTTCAATGAATTAATCAATGTGTGGGACTGGGAGGCTAAAAATAAATAAATACAAATGAATCAATAGACTGTCCATCGCCAGTGATGGACAGTTCCAAAATCTTCCTACCAGTGACATCATCGATGGGGATTCCAAGCTAACAGAAACTACTATAACTAATAGAAACAACAGCTTCCCTGGACATTAGTAGACAGAAAAGGGCGGTAGACATAAATGGTGCCAACTTGTAATGAGCACTAGTGACTAGGACCAATTAAACGAAGATAGGTTGGAGAAAGAAAAGGGTGAAAAGTGCTCTTTTAAGAACAGCCACGAAAGAGTGTATAGCTTTTATGGCGGTTGGAGACCGAACTACACAGAGAGAAACGTTTATTTCTAAACGACAGCAAAACAAAACAGGAATGGACTCACTGGCACAATCAGAGAACATTTCATTCTAGCTAAAAAAGAATATTAATAGCACATTTGTGCCAGAGAGAACTATAAGAGAACATTGTGTAATCTTAACAATTACGACATTTGAACCGTCGTCTTTTTCCAGTCTATCCCACTCACTCAAACAAACTCCTCTCCTTTTTGGTTTTCAGTCCTTGAGTGCCTTCCAGTCCACTGAGCACAGCACAGCACAGCACAGCACAGCACTAGCATTAGCATTAGCATATCGTCTGTCGGGTGGAAACCTCATATATGTGCAAAACTGTTACTTTTCAGGATTCAAATTCAAAAACAGCAAAAGTAGCAGATCGACAAGCTTGTAGATATGCTATGCTTTCAAGTAGTATGATCAAGTAGGGTGTTCATTAACGAAGAAAACGCACAAACAAATGTAATATGGAGATACAGTAATTTTAAGAGGTTTCTGCCTGACAGAACAACAATGTCTCCTCCAGACAAGCCTCCAGGATTGGCACTGGAGGGATTTTTGAAGCAAAACACAAGTAGTAATACAAGTTTGGAACGCACAGCATCAATGAGTATAATTCAGAATGCTAATGGTTGTTCACTGGAATATAACAGAGAATAGCCTCTATGCACAGCAGCTGGAAAAACATGGGTCTCGATCAAGGGGGCAGGCAGACTTTCCAACGTTGAAGCTCTGGGTCCTAGTGGTAGGAGGAGGGACTACAGGCGGACCCGTGGATTCATGACCGGGAAACCCCGTGCAGCTGGGCTTTAACGTTGAGCGCTCAGTTGCCCTACGTCACTCAGGACCTCAAAGTTGAGGTCCTGGGAGGGACTTCCGGCAGTCTTCCGGGTGCTTCAAAACGCCACTGAGCAACTTCCACTGACATGAATAGCTGGGGGGGCGGAGCTTCGCGCCAGTTCAGTCTCTATTATATATATACTCTATGGTCTCGATCCTTCCTTACTTCCTTCACAGGTGTTACCAATGATACTAATGAAGGCTCTGTTCCATTTCTGGTCGAACAGAGTCAGTGTTAATGATACTAATGAAGGCTCTGTTCCATTCTGGTCAAACAGAGTCAGTGTTAATGATACTAATGGAGGCTCTGTTCCATTCTGGTCAAACAGAGTCAGTGTTAATGATACTAATGAAGGCTCTGTTCCATTCTGGTCAAACAGAGTCAGTGTTAATGATACTAAATGAAGGCCCTGTTCCATTCTGGTCAAACAGAGTCAGTGTTAATGATACTAAATGAAGGCCCTGTTCCATTCTGGTCAAACAGAGTCAGTGTTAATGATACTAATGAAGGCTCTGTTCCATTTCTGGTCGAACAGAGTCAGTGTTAATGATACTAAATGAAGGCTCTGTTCCATTCTGGTCAAACAGAGTCAGTGTTAATGATACTAAATGAAGGCTCTGTTCCATTCTGGTCAAACAGAGTAAGTGTTAATGATACTAAATGAAGGCTCTGTTCCATTCTGGTCAAACAGAGTCAGTGTTAATGATACTAAATGAAGGCGCTGTTCCATTCTGGTCAAACAGAGTCAGTGTTAATGATACTAAATTAAGGCTCTGTTCCATTCTGGTCAAACAGAGTCAGTGTTAATGATACTAAATTAAAGCTCTGTTCCATTCTGGTCAAACAGAGTCAGTGTTAATGATACTAAATTAAGGCTCTGTTCCATTCTGGTCAAACAGAGTCAGTGTTAATGATACTAAATGAAAGCTCTGTTCCATTCTGCTCAAACAGAGTCAGTGTCGATGATACTAATGGAGGCTCTGTTCCATTCTGGTCAAACAGAGTCAGTGTTAATGATACTAAATGAAGGCTCTGTTCCATTCTGGTCAAACAGAGTCAGTGTTAATGATACTAAATGAAGGCCCTGTTCCATTTCTGGTCAAACAGAGTCAGTGTTAATGATACTAATGAAGGCTCTGTTCCATTTCTGGTCGAACAGAGTCAGTGTTAATGATACTAAATGAAGGCGCTGTTCCATTCTGGTCAAACAGAGTCAGTGTTAATGATACTAAATGAAGGCTCTGTTCCATTCTGGTCAAACAGAGTCAGTGTTAATGATACTAAATGAAGGCCCTGTTCCATTCTGGTCAAACAGAGTCAGTGTTAATGATACTAAATTAAGGCTCTGTTCCATTCTGGTCAAACAGAGTCAGTGTTAATGATACTAAATGAAGGCTCTGTTCCATTCTGGTCAAACAGAGTCAGTGTTAATGATACTAAATGAAGGCCCTGTTCCATTTCTGGTCAAACAGAGTCAGTGTTAATGATACTAATGAAGGCTCTGTTCCATTCTGGTCAAACAGAGTCAGTGTTAATGATACTAAATTAAGGCTCTGTTCCATTCTGGTCAAACAGAGTCAGTGTTAATGATACTAAATGAAAGCTCTGTTCCATTCTGGTCAAACAGAGTCAGTGTCGATGATACTAATGGAGGCTCTGTTCCATTCTGGTCAAACAGAGTCAGTGTTAATGATACTAAATGAAGGCTCTGTTCCATTCTGGTCAAACAGAGTCAGTGTTAATGATACTAAATGAAGGCTCTGTTCCATTCTGGTCAAACAGAGTCAGTGTTAATGATACTAATGAAGGTTCCATTCTGGTCAAACAGAGTCAGTGTTAATGATACTAAATGAAGGCTCTGTTCCATTCTGGTCAAACAGAGTCAGTGTTAATGATACTAAATGAAGGCCCTGTTCCATTTCTGGTCAAACAGAGTCAGTGTTAATGATACTAATGAAGGCTCTGTTCCATTCTGGTCAAACAGAGTCAGTGTTAATGATACTAAATAAAGGCTCTGTTCCATTCTGGTCAAACAGAGTCAGTGTTAATGATACTAAATGAAGGCTCTGTTCCATTTCTGGTCAAACAGAGTCAGTGTTAATGATACTAATGGAGGCTCTGTTCCATTCTGGTCAAACAGAGTCAGTGTTAATGATACTAATGAAGGCTCTGTTCCATTTCTGGTCGAACAGAGTCAGTGTTAATGATACTAAATGAAAGCTCTGTTCCATTCTGGTCAAACAGAGTCAGTGTTAATGATACTAAATGAAGGCCCTGTTCCATTTCTGGTCAAACAGAGTCAGTGTTAATGATACTAAATGAAGGCCCTGTTCCATTCTGGTCAAACAGAGTCAGTGTTAATGATACTAAATGAAGGCTCTGTTCCATTCTGGTCAAACAGAGTCAGTGTTAATGATACTAAATGAAGGCTCTGTTCCATTCTGGTCAAACAGAGTCAGTGTTAATGATACTAAATGAAGGCTCTGTTCCATTTCTGGTCAAACAGAGTCAGTGTTAATGATACTAATGGAGGCTCTGTTCCATTCTGGTCAAACAGAGTCAGTGTTAATGATACTAATGAAGGCTCTGTTCCATTCTGGTCAAACAGAGTCAGTGTTAATGCTACTAAATGAAGGCGCTGTTCCATTCTGGTCAAACAGAGTCAGTGTTAATGATACTAAATTAAGGCTCTGTTCCATTCTGGTCAAACAGAGTCAGTGTTAATGATACTAAATGAAGGCGCTGTTCCATTCTGGTCAAACAGAGTCAGTGTTAATGATACTAAATTAAGGCTCTGTTCCATTCTGGTCAAACAGAGTCAGTGTTAATGATACTAAATGAAAGCTCTGTTCCATTCTGGTCAAACAGAGTCAGTGTTAATGATACTAAATTAAGGCTCTGTTCCATTCTGGTCAAACAGAGTCAGTGTTAATGATACTAAATGAAGGCTCTGTTCCATTCTGGTCAAACAGAGTCAGGGTGCTGATATTGAGCATGTTGCCCCCCCCCCCCCCCCCCCCCCCCCCCGTTGGGAGTATAAGGAGTTATGACCAACAAGCACTTATGCACATGTCATAAACAGAGCGATCGCACACCGAATTCCGGACCTTTTTACCGAAAGTCCGCCGCTCGCCTTTGTGTCCAGAACAATGGAGCGGAAGAGAGACCCTACGAGTGTGCCGTTTGTGAGACAAGCTTCTAAATATCCGAAAGCCTTTACTTTTTTCCGTGGTAAAAGCGCTCAAACTTTCTTATTTCCTGCCTTGATCTCCTTACCATCCCCCCCTCTCTTCTTCCCTTTAGCCAAATTCCAATAGCCCAAAATCTCGGCCACTCGCTCACTAGTCACTCACACTCGCTCACTCCAGCCAGCATGGTGGTGTTATGGTGAGGGTGCATACTTAGTTTAGACTAGTCATTGGTTAGACATGGGTTAAGGTTAGGTTTAGGTGTGCTGCCCCGTGGGAGGTTAGGTTTAGGGTGAGGGTTTGAGATAGGTTGTAGTTGTAGGACTAATGACTGGTCTAACCAATGACCAATGACTGCATTCAGTCCACAAGATGGTCACATATTTCACCATCATTTGTCATGCTGGAGTGAGCGAGTGTGAGTGAGCGAGTGGGCCGAGAATTGGGGTATTGGGATTTGGCTTTTCTGTCTTCTTGGAAAAACAACACAATGGGAACTACGCACAAGAACGAATTCCACCTTTTTTTACTTGTAAAACTGTGATGTGACAATAAAGATGATTCATGCATACAGCCTATTGTTGCTATACAGTATTGTAACGGTGTGCCTGCTGTAATAACATACAGTCCATTCACCACAGAGCAGATTGCTTACGTTTTAAACATTCTCCAAAAGAGCGCAGCAGATGGGAGGAGAGAGAGAGAGGGGTCTTTAAACCATTTTGGGCGGGAACCCCTTTTGGTGTTTTAAACATGATGTTATAATTTAGCTATTGAAAAATAGCAGACCTACAGTTGGGTTCCACCGATATTGTCCCTTATCATTTGACCTATTTAGGCCTGACCTCAACATTGTAAAAAATCCTTCTAAATCCTCCAGTTTTCTGAAATAAATATTTTCACGATTTTTCAAAAATAGCAGACCTACAAGCTCGTAGCGCGCCACTCGGTGGCGCGCTACGAGCTTGTAGATCTGCTATTTTTCAATAGCTAAATTATAACATGTTTAAAACACCAAAAGGGGTTCCCGCCCAAAATGGGTTAACTGTCCTTTTGCGCAGATCACGCAAACCTCAGCAAAAAGAAAAGGACAATATCGATGGCCTCCAACTGTATTTTTCTGTGTTTTTCAATATTTTTTAAAAATCGTGAAAATATTTATTTCCGAAAACTGGAGGATTTAGAAGATTTCTTTTTAATTTTGAGGTCAGGCCTAAACGGGTTAAACCCTTAATATCCACAGCTCAACGATATAGAATAGCTCCGCTAAGCAAGACGAATGACTGCCATGATTTGCAAAGCAACAACGTGTCATCATTTTCAAAATCGTATTGTTTGTATTCAGTGTTGCTTTTAATATCTCCCTGCCCAGGGACCAGATATACTGTAAGCCTATAAATTAGCTAATATAGCTATCTCTCTGACCCTGTTAAATACACAAAGAAAATACATCCACTCTTGCACAGAGACATCCGAGCTCTTGTGTACCAAAGCAGGAGGTTTGGTTTGATAATATGCCCTCGTGCAGCACTTTCAAGTTCAATCGGTGGTACTTTACCATCCTCGGAAGGCACAACACGTACCCACTGTTGTAGCGAATACAGCACTCATAATGAGCACATAACGACATCACACGAACATCAAAATAAATGTACGTTGCCGAGTGTCGGAAAGGAACCATCGAGGGAGTGACATGATTCTCTGTTTTTTCTTTTACTGAAGTTACAGGTAATTCTACGGCCCTTACTTCAGGGGCATTTTATGAGCGAATGATTTTAGATAATATCGCCTCTCTCGGGTAGGCACCAGTCTACTTTTCAGGATTCAAATTCAAAAGTAACAAAAGCAGCAGATCCACAAGCTGAAAATGTGCCGCTTCGTGCCACATTTCGAGCCACGAGTTTCAAGCTCGTGGCCAAAGTAACCCCCTTGCACAAGAAAGGGAGTAAATTAGACCCCGGCAACTACCGCCCTATTTCTATTCTTAGTTCCATCTCGAAAGTGATGGAAAAAATAGTCTATGAACAGGTTGAAAAGTATCTTGCCACTAATAAATTATTGTACGAGTTCCAATCTGGCTTCAGAACATCCCACTCCACTGACACATGCCTTCTCTATTTGAGCGACCACATCAAACAAGAGGTGGACGCTGGCAAATACTGCGGCATGGTCATGCTGGACCTCCAAAAGGCTTTTGACACCGTGAACCACTCCATACTGGTTAACAAGCTAAAAGCAATTGGTTTCGATAGCACATCAGTGAGCTGGATGCAATCCTACCTGGAGGGGAGAGAACAGATGGTGGAAGTGAACGGAACACTGTCCCCCCCCCCTCCCAGTAAGCTGTGGCGTTCCACAAGGAAGCATACTAGGGCCTCTACTGTTCCTAATATATGTAAACGACATGACTTCAGCTTGTGACTGCAACTTGTTCCTGTTCGCAGATGACTCAGCACTGCTGGTCTCGGACAGGGACAAACTGCAGGTTGAAAATGCCCTCAGCTCTGAACTCGGTAGAATCTGCACCTGGCTCGCTGATAACAAACTATCTTTACACCTGGGAAAAACTGAATCCATTCTCTTTGGCTCTATTAGTAATCTCAGCAAGGCAAATGGCTTCTTGGTTAAAGTGGGTGACAATGTTATCACACGTAAAGATGAAATTACCTACCAGCTAGGTTCCATCCTGGAGGCTAATCTTTCCGGTGATAAAATGGCCACCAACGTAATCAAAAAGGTCAACCATAGAACAAGATTCCTTTACAGGATCTCCTCACTGGTCAACAAAAACACCTTGAAGACCTTAACAGGAGCCCTTGTACAGGGTTTCTTTGACTATGCATGTACCTCCTGGTACCACAGCACCTCAAAGGCCCTTAAAACCAGGCTCCAGACTTCCCAAAACAAACTGGTCAGGCTCCTACTTGACCTAGCCCCCCGAACCCACCTCACCCCTGCCCACTTCGACAGGCTGGAATGGCTTAGGGTCGACGACAGAGTACAGCATCTTGCAATGGGTCTGGTCCACAAGATTCGATACACCACCAAGATACCCATGTACCTGTCTAGATACTTCCTTAATGTTAACGAAGTCCACACCCACAACACCAGAGGGAGTGCAACGAACCATGTACAACCCAGATTCGGCACAAACAAGGGACTAAATTATTTTCGCTCCTATGCCACCAAAATGTGGAACGCCCTACCAACTGTCATTAAGACATGCGAATCCCTTGACTCTTTCAAAACCGCTCTCAAAGGGGACCTACGGACGGCTGCAATTCGAAACTGGCCCCTGTAAAATCGGAATCCCTCAAACACGTACGCAAGGACAACACAAGAGACGGTCGCGGCCACACAGCCAACTCAAGGTACGGCCACGGAGCCGACTTGGGGACCCAACGCAGCTCCTCCAAGGAAAACAAACAAATTAACGGAGCTGAACGTGAATCCCCCCCCACCGCCCACCCCTTTTTTCCCCCTCACTGTATATGTTTCCTTTCCCTTTTTACCCTTTTTACCTCCTTTATGATGAATTCCTGTTCCGTCTATAGAAGTGTCTATTTGTACGTCTCTAAATGTTTTGATGATTTGAACATGGTGGACCCTATTGGAAACAAGTGTAATGCTTAATTGGGTCGTCCACTCACAGTTAACACTCCCAACGCGGATCGCGTATCAATACGTTATCAATTAATCAAACGTCGGGTGCGGATCACGTATCAATACGTTTCAATCACTTTTTTATAGCATACTTTCATTCATCTTTTTACCCACCCGGACAATGAAGAACCATCGCCCTATCATTGCTGCTTAGTCCAGCTCACGTGATCAGAAAAAAAAACAAAAAAACAAAAACCCCCTCCCCTCCTGAAAACAGGAGGGCGGGCCGCTTTACGTGTAGAAGCCAGTGTAATGGCTGCGCCCATGCCGATCTAGTCTGTGTTTGAAAAGAATCACATTTCACCTAACCTCGCCTCACCAGGCTTTCCACCTCGGACATTTGATTCCCCCCTCCCCTCCTGTTTCTCCAGGAGGAGGATCGAGGGGCCGCCACGACAAGACAGTGTTCCGTTGGTGGATCACGTATCGCCATGCAGAGCCGTCATAATCGGAGATCGCTCAGACGTGTGATTGTAACGCTTTTTTATTCATTATAATTGTAGTGATAAGACCGCAATGAACGCGTCGGGGACGTAATCGACCCGGGTGTAATGTATAACGAACTTTTCCGCGACCTAAACCGTGGTGTTGTCATCTGTGGAAGTCATTTTTTCCTTCTCGTCGACATCACAGCCGGGTGACGCTTTTTTCCCCCTCCATCGCCCCCAAGCTGCATGCCCATAGCCTGGCTTGGCCAGCCTCATAGCGGGGATTCACTGAAGATTCTTCCCCGGAGGAAACATCAGTGAACCCTCGCTATGAGTCTGGCCGTGCCAGGCTAGCATGCCCAGGCATGTTCCCCTACACTAGCTTGAAAAACAAAATCAGCTGATGACAACGCCTCACCGTTATACTATAGTTCTGAACCGAACGGTGGAATGGGACTTTTTATAGCCGTACGGATCAAGACTTTTGCTGCCCAATGTGCCCATGACCCCCCCCCCCCCCCCCCCAATGTTACTGCGATCAAAACAATGAAAGCAGTGAGATAGATTAGGCGAGGCGGCAATCATCATCATCATCAAAAAGAAAGCATAGTTATGAAGGTTTATAGTCAGACATTGACAGGCAGATATAACAATAAACACAATAAATATGCTATACATCCTATACATCGAATGAAAGCCCTGAATGTGTACTTTTACGAGGAAAAGAGTAAACATTGATCCCATGTACAGTTTGTCATAAATTGGATAATGGGTGGATGCACATTGCGCCCACCAGATATAACTGCAGAGAAGACATGGACCCGAACTCAATATTCACAAAATAAGGCCTATAGCGACATATAAATACTATATACCGTATGAAACAGAAGACTCTCTGCTTTCATAAGGAAAAAAATTGTACTGTAATAATAAAAAAATCACACCCCTGTGAAGTGAGCAGTGCAACTCTACTTCTCTACTTATTCACTACAGCTCGCTATATACGGACTGAGACAGAAAGTCATGTAAAGCTTTTATTTACAGTTTGGTCTGTAAACTTCTACTGTAATAATAAAAATCACACCCCTGTGAAGTGAGCGGTCAAACTCTGTTCTCTACAGCTCGCTATATACGGACTGAGACAGAAAGTCATGTAAACCTTTTATTTACAGTTTGGTCTGTAAACTTCTACTGTAATAATAAAAATCACACCCCTGTGAAGTGAGCGGTGCAACTGTTCTCTACAGTTGCGCGGTGCAATGGTGTTAAATGTTAAATGGCAGCAACATCCAAATAGGCCTGTTGAGATCTTCCAGCAATCAAAGTGTTAACAGCCTTTGTATTGAGTTTGTGCTTGAAATGTACTGTAATTCTGCAAACTGTTAATAAATTCTTCAATCAATCAATCAATCAATACTTTTGATGCTTTTGTGCGACGCCGTATTGTAGTATGATCTAGTAGAGTGTGAATTTACAGGGGGGGGGAAACAGTTAGAAAATGGAGACAACAGCGACATCACGTCCAGAGTGATACACATAATACACTGAGGAAGACACTATAATTATGATGGTGGCCAATCCAATGCATGGTCCAGGGTCCATATATATAGCATGGCCAAATAAATACCCAATTGCACATTGCAGGGTCCTTCACAGCATGGCCAAATGGCTCAAATCTAATGTGTGCTACAGCGCTGCCCATGGGAGTGCAACATAACAACACTGCCACGATGGATTTGAAGTCAATTATGTCACCGTGTCAAAGAACCCCTCCCTTCCCCCAACACACACACACACACACACACACACACACACACACACACACACACACACACACACACACACACACACACACACACACACACACACACACACACACACACACACACACACACACACACACACACACACACACACCTAAAAAAAATGGAATTGGGTACCGTGACACGAATAAACCTGGAAGCGTCCTTCGGTTTGTCCTTCAAGGCATTTCAGGCGTTTCTAATTGCGTTCCCTTGTGACAGAATGGGAAACACTCTGTGACTTGTCCACATTGTGTAGCCTAGCCTCTAGCCTGGGACAGTTTAAGCTGCTGCTAAGCCTTGATTACACCCAATACATCGACGATGCATCATGGCTGTTGCTGACGACACTTTGAGAATGTTAAATGAGAGGAAATCGATAACACTGCAGCGTCGAAACCTGCGTGGTAAACGGGGACCTTTTTATTTAATGGTCGTTGCCTCGCTTACATACGCTCTCGCAAGTGAATCAGAATCGTAGGTTAACCCATTTAGGCCTGGCGTAAAAAAAAAAAGTTTGCTCTGAAAGAATATATATATTTGTGCCGCATTTTTACGATTTTTCAAAAATAGCAGACCTACAAGCTCGTAGCTATGAGCTTGTAGATCTGCTATTTTTCAATAGCTAAAGTATAACATAATTAATTTAGTTAAAATCCAGAATGGGTGATCGGCTGGGTATTGGGTTGGGTTTGCCATAATGTAATAAAATAAATAAACTTCCATATATTTTAGATTCATTACACAACAACTGAAATAATTCAAGCCTTTTATTGTTTTAATGTTGATGATTATGGCGTACAGCGCATGAAAATCAAAAAATCCTATCTCAGTGAATTATAATATTTTACAAGACCACTTAAAAAAATGATTTTTTTTAAACGAGAAATGTCGACCATCTGAAAAGTATATTAATGTATGCAGTTATTACTTGGTCTGGGCTACTTTTGAACACATTATTTCATCAATGGGGCGTGGCATGGAGGTGATCAGCCTGTGGCACTGTTGAGGTGTTATGGAAGCCCAGGTTTGCTTTGATAACAGCCGTAAATTCATTTGTATTGTTCAGTCTTATGTCTCACACCTTCCTCTTGACAATACAACCAAGATTCTCTGTGGGGTTCAGGTCAGGCCAGTTGGCTGGTCAGTTAAGCACAGTAATACTATGGTCAGTACACCAGTTACTAGTAGTTTTGGCACTGTGGGCAGGTGCCAAATCGAGCTGGAAAGGGAAATGAGCATCCCCATGAAGCGTGTCAACATACTGAAGCACACAGTGCTGTAAAATATGTGACCAGGTCTAGCAAAATGGTCCTCATCTCGCCTATAATGAAAAGGCAGAAAATCTAAAATATATATTTTTTTTTTTGTGATTTTCTTTTTTTTTCATATTAACACAGCTTGAATGTTGAAGGAGGTTTTCATTCCAACAGATTATTGATTTGGGCAAATTAAATGTATACATTTATAAGTCAAAGTAGGCTAGCCAGCTCTAGGTGTTGAAATGTTGTGAACATTCAAAGGGGATTTTCTCAGCTTTGGGTAAAACGGCACAATCATTTTAAAATGGTCATATCTCCTTCAAATATTTTCATTGAATGATACATCATATGAAAGCTTACATTCTGTACTTTAATAATCTGTAAAAAACTGAAAAATTACTCTGGTCGAGATGAGGGCCTATTTGCCAGACCCGGTCACATATCATAATTGATGGTTGTGTTGAGACTCTGGACATGACAAAACACAGTGATGATTTAGGCCATGTTATCTGCTGGTGTTGATCCACTGACTGACTCATGACTGAACGTTTAACAATGGTTTCAACACAGCCATCTTTTTAGAGTACATTGTGCTTCAGTATGTTGACAAGCTTCATGGAGATGCTAATTTTCCTTTCCAGCTCGATGTGGCACCTCTCCACAGAGCCAAAACGACTAGTAACTGGTGTACTGACTGACCATGGTATTACTGTGCTTAACTGACCAGCCAACTGGCCTGACCTGAATCATCATGTTTGTTTTTAGTTTATTCCAAAAATGATGTTTTAGCAAATTCAACATAAACAAGGCAGAAAGAGCCTGCTGGTTAGTCAGTCAGGGCCCAATCAGAAGGCTGACAAAGGGTGAATTAGGTGACAAGTGCGAGGGAACATGTCCAGGGGTCAACAATATGTCCCTACACAGACATTTTGTCTGTGGCAAGACGTGGCCTTGTCCGTGGCAAATTAAAGATTTCGTTTTTTACATAACATCATCATGTTTTGATCATAAGTCCAAAGTACTGAATGTTTCGTCTGCGTCATCTTCAACATCCACTAGAACAGATTTTGTGTTTTATTTTGTATTTGTTGTTGTTGTTGTCATGGCTGCCAGTTCCCACCTGATGTTGTGTGGGAGTCCAGACTGCTCCAGACCGCTCTGGATAACAGCTAGCTTGCATAACGTCTTCAGAGTAGGACTTAAGTGTAGGATCTGTAAGATGAGTTGGGTTCCAAAGAGGATGACGCAATCTCCCACCATGCAACAGCACGTTTCACCCAGCCAATCCGGGCCTTTCCCCTTGGGCTCAACCTTCGTCCAGGAGAAGGTCTTGGAATTGTATTTCCACAGATCCTTGAACTGAATTGATCGTATCCGACCAATGTGGTAGCCACCAAATATGTACAGCTCTCCATTGTAGGCAAAGGCTGAATGATCGTAGCGTCCTTTTGGATGAAGCTGTGCTAAAGGCGTACTCAGCCACTTGTTGGTCTCTGTGTCAAACACTCTGATGATATTGGACATCAGAGTACCCCAGGTCCCCCCAAATACAAACATCTTTGTCCCGATGAAGGTGGCAGAGTGGTATGTAGAAAAATGAGGTGCCGCGCCTTTGGTGTCGATTAAAGTCCAGACCATTGTGGTGGTGTCCAACTTGTAGATGTCATTTCTGGGTCCAGTCCGCTGGCCCCATCCTGCATGGATAAACATGACCTTCCTCAAGACACAGGCTGAGTGGCAGTACCTCGCCTTTGGAACAGTTCCAGATACGTTAGGCTTGAACCATCTGTGGGTGTCCACATCAAACGCATAAAGGATGCGTTTGACGTTCCCCGTGATGGTAAACGTGTTGACTTGGAATTTGGACTTGGAATTCACTATCCCTCCCCAGATATAGATGAGATCTTCGATCAGTACAGCTGTGTGTCCATAGTGCATGGAGGGAACCTCAAGACAACATCCTCCTCCTCCGGTCGTCACCGGGGGCAACGTCGTCCAGCGCAAAGTCACTGTGTTGAGGACGTGAACGTCAATCTGATCCTTGTTGCTGTAGGTCTTCCCGTCATAGAAGAACCCTCCAAAGGAATACACCTTGTCCTCCACTGGTCCGGCAGCACAACCAAAGAAGGCGGATGTCTGTGGTCCACACTTCAGAGGCACCGACCAGTTCAGCATCTCGATCTCGATCTTCTCGTAATTGGCTTTCTCTTCTCAGTCTCCCCTATGTCTCTGGCCGTTTGTCTCCGCCTCGATTTGCTTATCGCAAACTATTTCTTTCCTGTCCAACTCTCTAGATGCGAGCGACATCTTATATAGGCTGACACAGCTGTGTGGTCTGATGTCACTCACAACACAAACTGATGTTGTGCATGTGAAACGACACTGATCCGAGCAGGTGAACACAAACATTGGCTTGTGATTGGCCGGAATAACTTTTTGGATGATTTGATTGGCTGAACACGGAATGTGATGTATGGCGATGTATATGATAAGAGCGCCCCTCACTTCACACTGGTGTGATATTTGTATTTATGAATATTTAACCAAACTAAATGTATTAACAAGAGCTTGGACATATGAGGGACTGTTCCATTTCTGTTCAAAAATGTAGATGTAGCCTGGGCCATGGCTCAGCGGTCCAGGCACCTTGGCTGGTAATCCAGTCTGGCAGTGTGCCGCGGGTTCGACTCCCGATCCCGACGGCCTTTACTGGGTGCTAGTATTGTGGTCTCCATATTGGATATCATGGAAACTTCCAATACAAAAAATTATGGTATTCATATCATTGATCAACCTGTGAAGTTTTGTGGAAATATCTCTCAGTTAAAAATGTTGCCCTATTCACCCGCATTATAGGCTAATGGGGGCTAATATTGTGGTGGCCATATTGGATTTCCAGCAAAGAAATTGACCGGTGTGTCCACATAGGTTGTGATTCTATTGGGTCATAGATATTTCTGGTGGACAACCTTTGATGTTATGGCAAATGCAGGTATCCAAAATAGAGTGGTTTGCCCCCCTGGGTAATAGGATCTGACAGGAAATGTAATGTCTTTTCTTTTTCATGTTTGCAGCCATTTTGACAAAATGCAAGCTCAAGAAAATATGTTCCTTCTGTGCCATGAATCTTAGCCAATGGATTAATATTGCTTGTGTTTGCCAAAACAGTCAATAATCATGGTAGAAATCATGGTAAAGCACTATTTTGGGTAGCCACCATCTTGTAAATATGCACAATAAGGGTCCAGACACACCCAATAATGAAAATAGGTATTCCATTGAGTCTCTCATGGTCAGAAACCATGAAATATACACCAAGTTTGCATTTCTAGCTTATCTGGTTCAGAAGTTAGAGTTTTGGTGCTAATAATGTGGCGGCCATATTGTGGCGGCCATATTGGATTTCATGGAAACTTGCAATACAACATTTTTTCGTATTCATATCATTGATCATTGATCAACCTGAGAAGTTTAGTCACCTGGAATGTGTTAGTGTTAGTCTAGTTTTAGTCGACTAAATGTCATGAGATTTTAGTCGACTAAATCTACAGTTGATTTAGTCGAACAAAATGTATTTTGGCGGTGCCTTGATGCCGTCGTAATGACTGTTTTTTCACTTGCTGAAAATAGCCGATCTACAAGCTTGTAGATCTGCTATTTTCAGCATGCAACCAAGTGTAAAATGACTTATACTGCATCTCTTGTCCACTATAGTCCCTTCCGAACATTTAGTCTAGTTTTTATTTGTTGACGAAATCGTCAGTATATTTAGTCTTAGTTTTAGTCACCATAGCTTAGTTTCCATGTAGTTTTCGTCAGTGGAAAAAGGTAGTCGATGAAAAGAACACTGGAACAGAGGGAAGAAGGGCACAGTGCAAACACATCAGTGCATATTATGTCATTACTGCTACTGTCAGTTCAGAAGCATATTATGTCATTACTGCTACTGTCAGTTCAGAAGCATATTATGTCATTACCGCTACTGTCAGTTCAGAAGCATATTATGTCATTACCGCTACTGTCAGTTCAGAAGCATATTATGTCATTACTGCTACTGTCAGTTCGGAAGCAAGAAGCGAGTTTAATCCAGATGTGAATGTGGGGAAGTCCTGAAGCGACTGATGGATGAAATAAGATCTAAGAGATAGAGGGAGATTATTCCAATCATGATGCACGGGTGGCTTTGTAGCAGAAAGACCTCCGTCCAACGGGTACAGGCTTTAGTTAGTTAGTTAGTTAGTTAGTTAGTTAGACATACTATTGGTCCGACTGTCATCAGACCGACAACCTACAGTAACTCAAACCCTAAGCTAACCAGTACAGGAAACAGGGTAGTAAACAAACCCTTAAATGCTAAACTTCTAAATTGCTCTTAATTAGAGCAGAGCCAGGACAATAGCAGAAACACAAAGCCATTCAGATTCAAAATCAGACCATCTTGGTCTGAGGTTGACACTAATGGTCTTGATGGGTGGACTTAATCCCCTCAAAGGTAATCACACTTTAATCATTGACCTCAGAGGTAACTAGATTAAGCCAGACTAAAACGAAATATAAGATTGAGAAACTTTTAGTACTTCTAGTAAGACTAAAACTTAATTGCCCAGACTCTTCTTCAACAAAGACGGCGAAAGCAAACATTCTTTGTTCGGTACTCATACAATAGTATGGTACAAAACACTGAAGTCCTTAAACCAGAAACCTAACCGCAAGCACGGGAGCAGCGCATGTCCGACCGCATGTCCGACCGCTGTTCCCGCATGTCGGTCCGTTGGGGCGTCTAATCCATAGACATATATACGTAGACGCCCTTTCCGGCTCTGAGGCGCGTGTCACCATTGAAGGCACAATTTTCCCGACATTCCTTGCAAAGCATTAGCGGAAGCTTGTCAAGCTTCCGCGTGCGTAACATAAGTCCCGGAAAGGACGCGCTGTGATTGGCCAGTAGTCACTTGAGTGACAGCGAGAGACATGGAGGAGTCGCATGAGTGACGTCGCCTTCAGCAAATGCCTTCAGCACTTCTAAATAAGAAAGCTGCGGAGAACTGTTGCTTTGTGTTCACTCTTTAATGTTTTCTGTTAGTAATCTAATCCCCCCTGGCTCTGATGTTGTATTGTTAATAACTTTGTTGTTTGTGTTTGTTTGTTTGTCTTGTTTTGTATTGTAATGTATATTGTCATGACTGTTATAAAGATTTGTTTAAAAAAAAAAAAAAAAAGCCTTCAGCACTGCACTTCCGCCTTCATTGGGATACACGTCGCTCCAATGAACTGCAACGGCCAGTGAGGCATCTATTTCTTATAATATCTACGGTCTAATCTGCGTGTTCATCCCCATCCAACCACGCTAGAGATTGTGGGTATTTTTAAAGTAAGGCTATTGTAGATGTCTAAGTGGATATGACAACGTAGACCAAAATACTGCTTTAACCCATTTAGGCTGGATGTCGAACGTCTTTTTCTAAATCCTGACAGTTTTCTGTCTATGTTGCTGTATCAGTGGTGCTCAATATTTCATGTCAGGGACCGCCCAAAAAGTATATGTAATTGGCCACCGACCCCCATCTGAAAATATGTTGTTCCAGGAATTTCAGGAAACCCTCAGAAGCAAAGATTTGAGTTAAAAACGTTCGCTCTGAAAGAATATATATTCAAAGATTTGTGCCGCATTGTCACGATTTTTCAAAGATAGCAGACCTACAAGCTCTACATGAGCTTGTAGATCTTCTATTTCTCAATAGCTAAAGTATAACAATGCTTGAAACACCAAAAGGGGTTCCCGCCCGGAATGGGTTAAGTAAGAAGGCCACCTAAAATAAATACATTTATAAAACAAATAAAGAGAAACCAATGACATTATCTTCTCGATTTAGGCTGCAGCCAATTAAGCGAGTTGTTGTACATGCAGGCACATGAGAATCAATTATGCTGCCAGTTTTGTCTGGTGTGCAGCACCCACCAGTTAGCTCGCCCCTGGATAATTGTCGTTGTTTGATCAATACCCTGAACAACACAGCAGCAGCAGCTCGTCCACTCCATCGTGCTGCATTTGAGCGTCGTTGTTTGTGTACAAACAAACAGAACCAACAGCTTGTGTTAACCAATTCTGGGCGGGAAACCCCTTTTGGTGTTTTAAGCATTACGTTATACTTTTAGCTATTGAAAAATAGCAGATCTACAAGCTCATAGCGCGGCACCGAGTGCCGCGCTATGAGCTTGTAGGTCTGCTATTTTTGAAAAAAATCGTGAATGCGGCACAAATCTTTGAATATATATTCTTTCAGAGCAAACCTTTTTTAACTCAAATCTTTGCTTCTCGGGGGTCCCTGGAACAACATTTTCAGATGGGGGGGGGGGGGGGGTCGGCGGCCAAATACAGATAATTCTGGGGGTCCTTGGCATGAAAAAGGTTGAGAACCACTGACAATAGAAACATGAGGTTTTTCAGAAAACTGTCAGGATTTAGAAGACATTTATTTTGTAGAATCGTCCCCAGGTCTAAACGTGTTAAAGCATGTAATCAACGGCCGGAGTCATGACTATAGCTGTGTGAAATCATGCCCGGCGGGGCCTGCGTTTGCTGCCGCACGGCACACCTGGCGGGGAGCCTGTGTATACACACGAGGAGGACGCGCCTCACATCTGTCGGAGGAAACCAAACATCCGAGTGAGACGGAGACGCCAGCAGCGAGCAGCTCCCTGAGATAGATAGATAGCCTGCTGCTGTATACCGTAGGGCATTCACTTCTAGTCATTTTTACTAGTTGACTAGTTGCCTAGTTTACTAGTCGACTAGTTGTTTAACTATGTAAAATATATATTTTTTTATATATATTTTTTCATAGACTTCATAGATTACACTTCACGTAGATTACACTACTGAGTGTATTCCTCAATACTTAGAAAATGTTTTTTGCCAAAAAATAGCCGATCTGCAAGCTTGTAGATCTGCTATTCTTGGCTAATGCCACCCCCCCCCCCCCCCCTCCCGACATACATACATGTTGAAATAAAATGGTGCTGTTGCAGATCAAACGCCTTTCATAGATTTCATAGATAACACTTCATGTGTATTTTCACACAGATAAATTCCTCAATACAAAACGCCAAAACATAACCGATCTCCAAGCTTGTATATCTGCTATTCTTGGCTAATGTTCCCCTCCGAATAGGGATGCTCGATTTCAAGTGGTTAATGTAGTGTAACAGTTCCTATCACACAAAGATTTGGCAGCCCCCCCCCCCCCCTGTGTAGTAAATTTGGGGGTCCCCGGACCCCCTGTTGAAGACCCATACTGTACACACATTAACTATATGGTGTCGTAGTGGATAATGTAGATATGTGCACTGCCATTACGCTCAGAGAGAATTGCATTACCCGACCTCCTCTGCTGTAACCGATCCCTTCCTGATGGGGCTGATGATGGCCACTAAATGTCTGGCCAGCCATGACTCACTCAATGCTGGTGTTACTCGTTGTTATTCAGTGTCCGTTGGACAGTGGTGGAAAAATAACCAAGTACATACTTTATGTAATCAAGTCAACATGCTTAAAACCCATTTTGACCTGGGAACGATTCTATAAGTATCTTGACAGTTTTTTCTGAAAAAGCTATGTTTCTATGGTGGTCGATTTTTCAAAAATAGCAGATCTACAAGCTCGTAGCGCGCCACTCGGTGGCACGCTATGAGCTTGTAGATCTGCTATTTTTCAATAGCTAAAGCATAACATAATGCTTACACCAAAAGGGGTGCCCGCCCAAAATGGGTTAAGTACACACATCTGAGAAATTCTGAGGACTAGTTTTCACTTTACCTGGAGTATTTTACATTTTCAGTACTTTTACTATTATATAATAATGTTTTACTCCACTACAATTAGTTGAAAACATTATAGTTACTAGTTACTTACTGTAGATTTAGATTATTAATACAAAACATACAGCCACTTCAGCCCTACATAGCCTACTGTACATTGGCTATTTGACAATAGCTAATCTAAATTGTGATATGTGAGTTTGTAGATCTGCTATTTTCAAAATATCTTTTACATTTAGACAACTTGAAACGTGAAATCGGACATTCTACAATAATGAGTACTTACTTACTTACTTAACTTAATTACTATTGGTAAGTATATTTTGATGCCAATACTTTTGTACTTTTGCTCAAGTGCATTTTGAATACAGGACTTTCACTTGTAATAGAGTATTTCTATATTGCGTTATTGGTACTTTTACTTACAGTAAGTAAAGAATGTGAGTACTTTTTTAAATGTTTTTTTTGTGGCTTTTGCCTTTATTTTATATTTTTTTATGGAGGGACAGACAGTAGGCTGACAGGAAATGGGGAGAGAGATGGGGGGAAGACATGCAGTAAAGGCCGTCAGGATCGGGAGTCGAACCCGCGGCACACTGCCAGACTGGATTACCAGCCAAGGTGCCTGGACCACTGAGCCACGGCCCAGGCAGAATGTGAGTACTTCTTCAATCAATCCCTGCTGTCCATGCTTTGGGTACAACAACGGAGGCTCATTCCTCCTCATAAAGACAATAGAAGCGCCACACAGCAATAAATAAATCACCCCGATCCGTCTAGGGAAATTTTGAAAGTTTGAAAACCCGTAAACTATTGCCTCCAACTCACTCCGTTCACGACGGAACACATGGGAAATACCTCATAACAGAAACGGAGCAAGGACAAAAGCTGTTCTGATACAATGTAGGACTCGTCACAACAACTTAACATCCCGCGTGTCAACTTCAAAGTCTAATTTAGAGTAGTTTGTGTGACATGTTCCATGCTCCGTTCACATTGAGACGGGATGCGAACGTTGGTCCGACGCGCAACAGTCCGACAGATGCGTGGCAGGTTAACCCATTTTGGGGCGGGAACCCCTTTTGGTGTTTTAAGCATTATGTTCTACTTTAAGCTATTGAAAAATAGCAGATCTACAAGCTCATAGCGCGCCACCGAGTGGCGCGCTACGAGCTTGTAGGTCTGCTATTTTTTGAAAAGTCGTGAAAATGTGGCGCAAATCTTGAATATATATTTCAAAGCGAACATTTTTAACTAAAATATTGGCTTCTGAGGGGTCCCTGTAACTACATATTTTGAGATGGGGGTCTGTGGCCCATTAGAGATAATTCTGGGGGTCCTTGACATGAAAAAGGTTGAGCACCACTGACATAGAAACATAGGTTTTTCAGAAAACTGTCAGGATTTAGAAGACATTTTTTTTAATCGACCTCAGACACATGCGTGGCCGGTTAAGACACATGCGTGGCCGGTTAAGACACATGCGTAGCCGGTTAAGACACATGCGTAGCCGGTTAAGACACATGCGTGGCCGGTTAAGACACATGCGTGGCCGGTTAAGACACATGTGTGGCTGGTTAAGACACATGCGTGGCCGGTTAAGACACATGCGTGGCCAGTTAAGACACATGCGTGGCCGGTTAAGACACATGCGTGGCCGGTTAAGACACATGCGTGGCCGGTTAAGACACATGTGTGGCCTGGTTAAGACACATGCGTGGCCTGGTTAAGACACATGCGTGGCCGGTTAAGACACATGCGTGGCCGGTTAAGACACATGCGTGGCCTGGTTAAGACACATGCGTGGCCGGTTAAGACACATGCATGGCCGGTTAAGACACATGTGTGGCCGGTTAAGACACATGCGTGGCCTGGTTAAGACACATGCGTGGCCGGTTAAGACACATGCGTGGCCTGGTTAAGACACATGCGTGGCCTGGTTAAGACTCATGCGTGGCCTGGTTAAGACTCATGCGTGGCCGGTTAAGACACATGCGTAGCAGGTTAAGACACATGCGTGGTCGGTTAAGACACATGCGTGGCCGGTTAAGACACATATGTGGCCGGTTAAGACACATGCGTGGCCGGTTAAGACACATGCGTGGCCTGGTTAAGACACATGCGTGGCCTGGTTAAGACACATGCGTGGCCTGGTTAAGACACATGCGTGGCCGGTTAAGACACATGCGTGGCCTGGTTAAGACACATGCGTAGCCTGTTAAGACACATGCGTGGCCTGGTTAAGACACATGCGTGGCCTGGTTAAGACACATGTGTGGCCGGTTAAGACACATGCGTGGCCGGTTAAGACACATGCGTGGCCGGTTGGTTAAGACACATGTGTGGCCGGTTAAGACACATGCGTGGCCTGGTTAAGACACATGCATGGTCGGTTAAGACACATGCGTGGCAGGTTAAGACACATGCGTGGCCTGGTTAAGACATGCGTGGCCTGGTTAAGACACATGCGTAGCCGGTTAAGACACATGCGTGGTCGGTTAAGACACATGCGTGGCCGGTTGGTTAAGACACATGCGTGGCCGGTTAAGACACATGCGTGGCCGGTTGGTTAAGACACATGTGTGGCCGGTTAAGACACATGCGTGGCCGGTTAAGACACATGTGTGGCCGGTTAAGACACATGCGTGGCCGGTTAAGACACATGCGTGGCCGGTTAAGACACATGTGTGGCCGGTTAAGACACATGCGTGGCCTGGTTAAGACACATGCGTGGCCGGTTAAGACACATGCGTGGCCTGGTTAAGACACATGCGTGGCCGGTTAAGACACATGCGTAGCCTGTTAAGACACATGCATGGCCTGGTTAAGACACATGCGTGGCCTGGTTAAGACACATGCGTGGCCGGTTAAGACACATGCGTAGCCTGTTAAGACACATGCATGGCCTGGTTAAGACACATGCATGGCCGGTTAAGACACATGCGTGGCCTGGTTAAGACACATGCGTAGCCTGTTAAGACACATGCGTGGCCTGGTTAAGACACATGCGTAGCCTGTTAAGACACATGCGTGGCCTGGTTAAGACACATGCGTAGCCTGTTAAGACACATGCGTGGCCTGGTTAAGACACATGCGTAGCCTGTTAAGACACATGCGTGGCCTGGTTAAGACACATGCATGAATAGGGTGTCGGACTAATGCCTGTCGGACTGTTAGTACGTCGGAAACAAACACATGCACCCCAATGAGACAACCCAACGAATCAGTGGGCCGAAACAATGGACCGAAAACTCCCACCCACCCTTCCCCAGCAGACGCCCCAATAGGCATAGCGTACATAAAAACAATTTACATTTAAAACTCATCCAACCAAAGAGCAGATCTATGGGGAGCTACCGCCAATAACATCAACCGCAGCACGTCGATGAGCAATCTTTGCTGCATGGTCACTGCTATACCGTGCCAAGGATCAAGTGTGGGGGGGGGGGGGCTCCCCGAATTGTCCCCAGAGGAACCAGGCCTCGCTCATAGATATCGTGACACAATCTCCATGGACACTGGACTGACATTTTAACCCATTTAAACCTGAGCTTGATTCTACAACATTTCTGAAAAACCTCATGTTTCTATGTCAGTGGTTCTCAAACATTTTCATATCAAGGACCCCCAAAAATATATGTATTTGGCCGCCGACCCCCATCTGAAAATATGTTAAGATTCGAGTTATAAACGTTCGCTCTGAAAGAATATATACATTCAAAGATTTGCGCCCCAATTTTCACGATTTTCCAAAAATAGCAGACCTACAAGCTCGTAGCGCGGCACTCGGTGCCGCGCTACGAGCTTGTAGATCTGCTATTTTGCAATAGCTAAAGTATAACATAATGCTTATAAAACACCAAGAGGGGGTTCCCGCCCAGAATGGGTTAAGAACTGGGAGGAGCAGCCATGGCCGACAGGACCCGATGGAAAGAAACAATAGTGAGCTTGAAACAATAGTGAGCTTGAAACAATAGTGAGCTTGCAGACGTGCTATTGTTGGGGCGTGTTAAAATAGATAAGTGTACATTATCACCATGTATTGACGGCTTTGGAAATGAGTGACAGAGTCAGCACTTAAGCAGGTCCTTGGACTGCCTAATAGCACAGATGACCTGCAGCCATATCCCACTCTTCCGGTAAAACGGTCTCCAGTATGGAATGAATTCCCAGGACGGGATCATGTCCATTGATCTCATTATTGGACGAGAGGGTCCCATTGATCCGAAGAGTCTTAAATCATTCATAACAACGTTACCAAGTTTCACTCTAAACCCGCGGCCTCGCCAAGGCTTCGCTCTCTAGTCAGAGTATACTTATCATTTACCTTTGATGTGCATCTATGCATCTTCAAACTTAAGGCTATAGGTGATATGTTTTGTTTGACCCATTTTCACCTGAGGACGATTCTACAAAATGTCTTCTAAATCCTGACAGTTTTCAGAAAAATCTATGTTTCCATGTCAGTCATTCTCAAACTATTTCATGTCAAGGACTCCCGAAAATATATGTAATTGGCCGCCGACCCCCATCTGAAAATATGTTGTTCCAGAGACCTCCCCAGAAGCAAAGATGAGTTAAAAACTCTGAAAGAATATATATATTCAAAGATTTGTGCCACATTTTCACGATTTTTCAAAATAGCTAAAGTAAAACATAATTCCAGCTCTTACATAAACATAATGTTCAGGTAGGTGACAACATTTCAGCCAATCAGGAGAGAGTACCCATGCATGTATCAGCTTATTATTTTTTGAGTGGTGCAAACCACTCCAACAACTGGCTTTGTACCCGTGTACCCGTGTTTGTTCGTACCAAAAAAATGAGCATGGTTGCTATGGTTAGCAACCAAAAAAACGAGCATGGTTGCTATGGTTAGTATGTGACGTCACTGACATCACAGATATCACGTCAAATGTGTAGTTGCACCACTCAGTTCACACGGGTGTGATTTTTTTTAATAGTGTTCCTGTTCCGATGTTGTGTGCTCATGTCTTTGTGTCATCACTTACAATTCCACTTGTTTAATCCGTTATGAGTTCCGAGTTCTCTCTATCCTGATTGGATAAAAATCGGTATGCTTGAACTGAAAATGCATTTTTTCTGTCTAGTAAAAACCTGGAGAGACGTTGAGACTCCTGAACAAGCAACGAGTACTATATTTAACACTTATTTCAACCAAAGAAAATCACTTACCCTACATTTAAAATAGTGCATGCTGAAAAAAAAAAAAAAGAAAAAAAAAGATCTTGGCTTGTAAATGGTTGCTTCGTGGCTTTACTAAAGCTTTGGGAACAAATAACTCTGTGACTGTACCCCCCCCCCCCCCCCCCCTTTTAAAGTGCTCTGTATATCGTCGCCGTGGGGCAGAAACCTTGAATCTCCATAATCAACTTTGTATGTTTTTTTTCTTAATTAACAGTTTGACTGCGGGATATAGAGATCACAATCCCCATTTGACTGCTTCGTTTTTCCACACAAACCCTTTGAAGAACCACCGTCGTTCCGTTTCATGAAAATCCGCCTTTAAAACCCATTTAGGCCTGACGTTATTTAGGCTCTGGTTAGGACGCCTCTCGGGCGTCTCCCTAGGGAGGTCCTCGAGGCACGTCCCACTGTGGGAGGAGACCCCCGGGGGCAGACCAAGGCGCAGTTGGAGGAAACGCATCGACTCACTGGCCTTGGAACGCCTCGGGATCCCCCAGGAGGAAGTTACTAATGTTGCTCTGGAGAGGGAAGTCTGGAGCTCTCTGGTGGAGCTGTTGCCCCCGCGGCCCGACTACGGATAAGCGGTTGAAGATGGATGGATGGATGGTGTGCGATAGTTGAATTTGTACGTATCATGTTTATCGCTTGTCTTTTACCTGGTTAAATACATCAAGGACATGATGACAATAAACATGGCTTTGTCTGACTGTATTGTATTACTATGTGTATAAGGAGGAGAAGGAGGAGGAGGAGGATGCCTTAATAATATGCATGGAGGATGATGACGGTAGCCTCGAGCAACACAACAATGAATGATCATGAGTCCATAACAGATCAAGCAGTGTACTACTCCATCCAGAGTACAGACACTTCATAGAATATATAGATTGTGCTGCTGGGGATTAAGAAGAAGAGGAAGAGACAGGAAAGGTAACTAAAATATAAAAAAAAAAACGAAACAAAGTACACAATCTGAGAGATCTACTGTAAGAAGAGCATGACTGTGTTGTTGAGGCGTGATTCAGAGTCAGTGGAGCGACATTGTCTGTCTGTCTGTCTATCTGTCTACACACTATTAGCAATAGTGCGTTGACTCAGTGGAGTGAGTGGACCCAAAAAAAGAAATTCGACGTCTGCCCCGGGACCCCAAAAAATAGTGAAAATAGCCGATCTACAAGCTCACGATGTGGCGCGAAGCGCCGCGTCGTGAGCTTGTAGATCTGCTATAAACATTATTTTTTTTTCATAATTTATGGAATTACTCATAAACACCTCATACTATAATAAAGGACCGCCATGGGAACAAGCTGTACGCTTTTTGTGCGTTATCCTTTTGATTATGGTGGGTCAGATGTATGTTACATGTGAGTGGCATATGTCTTTTTTTTCATGAGCAATAAATATATCAATCAATCAACCAACAACAAAGGCCGCTAACATCTCAAGCAATGTTGCAAAGTAAAAATCTTCCCCAACCAACCATCAGACCAGATGGTAAAATGACATCACTAACAGCAGCCAATCAGCGCTCCAGATGCCATGAGCCACACAAAACCAACGACCGAAGAGACGTTAAATGAGTATGGCCCGTGTTTCCATGGAATGTTATATTCCAAGTCTATACGGTGTGGGGCTTTCATTTGATCTTCAGTGTCTGGGAGCAGCGAGGTCGCCTGGCTAAAACTAAGACTAAATATACTGACAATTTCGTCAACAAATAAAAACTAGACTAAAATGTTAGGAAGGGACTAGTGGACAAGAGATCCAGTATAAGTCATTTTACAATTAGTTGCATGCTGAAAATAGCCGATCTACAAGCTCACTACGCGTCGCGCTGCAACGCGTTGTGAGCATGTAGATCAGCTATATTCAGCAAGTGAAAAAAAACCTCATTACGACGGCATCAAGGCCCACCAAAATACATTTTAGTCGACTAAATCAACTGTAGATTCAGTCGACTAAAATCGTATGCTATTTAGTCGACTAAAACTAGACTAACACTAAAACATTCCAGGTGACTAAATGTGACTAAAACTAAATGAAGTCGAATAGTCATTATAGTCTTTGGAATAACCAAAGACTATGACTAAAACTAAAATAGATATTTGCTGCCAAAAACAACACTTACTACCATCACTGCGTAAGATATTAGTGTGGAACTTCGGTGTGGAAGACTTATTTCCAGGGGGCGGTTACAAACGAGCCCACTTTGATTAGCCCATTCTGGACGGGAACCCCTTTTGGTGTTTTAACTAAGCATTATGTTATACTTTAGCTATTGAAAAATAGCAGATCTACAAGCTCATAGCGCGCCACCGAGTGGCGCGCTACGAGCTTGTAGGTCTGCTATTTTTGAAAAAAAAATGTGGCACGAATCTTTGAATATATATTCTTTCAGAAGACTTTTTTTTTTTAAATTTCGATGTCAGGTCTTTAAATGGGTTCGTCTGGTTTCCAGGCTATAGCGGCGAGTCACTGAATCTCAAAGTGCTTCTCTGTCGTGGTGCTGTGTTGTGGAAATCAGAGAAACAGTCAAAAGAAAGGTCGTCAAAGCAAAACGGAATGAATTCAATAAGTAGCCAAATAAATACATACATCAAGATGGACTGACAGTTTAACTGCATAAGCCGCGTTCCGCGCCATTTAATCCGTCGTCTCCCCCCTGCGTAATACGCTAAACCCGCTATTTGTTTTATGTGCTTAAAGGCGCATTCAGTGATTTGGGTGATTTGGAAAAAAACCCGGTCCACCCGGTAACAAGATGTGCACATGCACACACTCTACAGTGGGGGAAGTACAACAGACCAACATCACGTGCATCAAGGCCCGCCCCACTCGATCATGATTGGAGGAAGGCCCCTCTCATCCTGATTGGATGAAGGCTTTGCCACCCAAAGCCCAAACCGAAACTAGGGTTTTTTGACCCCAGGGGCTCACTGGGGACAGGGAGGAACTCCTTATATGGTCAGTACACTTTATAGTAGGGAGGATTATCCAAAAAATAAGAAAAAATAAGTGATATTTGAATTAAGTGAAATCACTGAATATACCTTTAATTCGCCGTTTTGTAATAATTTAAAAGAAATAGCGGATTTGTTGCGGACCTGTTGACGAGGTGGACGCGTTATGATGTCGTAGCCGGAAATCAACCAACCGCCGGCTTGCAAGGGCTTCTGGGAAACTGAGTCCAATGCAAAGTGAACGAGGGACAATCTTAGCTCGCTTTGCTCTTTGTCTATGACCCGGATCACGGAAGTGGCTTCTTTGTCAGCTCAATAACAAGCGGACTTTCATGGATCAAAAGGCGCGAATACTTCGGCGTATGCTCCAAAGGTAATTAAACAATCCCGGTGTGCCTGTGCCATGTGCCTCACAGATTGGGGGCTCTGGAACATAAATAGGGGCTTTTATCTTTGATCTGAAGGGGGGGAGGGGGGAAGAGTATCTCTGGTAAATAGTTGTGGATAAGAGGATTGCAATAGACGCCTTATCAGACGACGTCACACTGATAAGAAACAGCATGCGCGCGCATAAAGGCACCACCTCTCATAAGATGCAATGGAAAAGTTCTAACTGCACTCGCGTGTAAAAAATGCCCCATCAAACTTTCAGATGCTGTTTTTCTCCCAGTGTGGAGGAAGAATGATTAGGATTTTTATTGTGATCTCTCGCCCTTGAAATGTATAATCCTTGGTTTCTGTTGTGTTTGAACAATAATAGCAGTTAATAAACAGTTGTCCTCAAAACCACACCTCCAGTCGCTGTCATAAGAACGGGAGGTGCGCTCATGATCACGGCAGCAGAGCCTGTTTGTGCACGGCTGCACGCGCACCTGCAGTCCATCAAGTATAATTTATGCTTCGTCCCGCGATGGTGTCGCGCACGCAGACCTCTATGCTCACAACAGTCGCATCTGCGATGCGATGTGAGCTTGTATATCAGCTGTTCTCTGTGCGCAATACTGTTGGGCTTTGAAGTATAAATGTCTCCTAGGGTGCACCTCACTAGCCAAGTCACAAGAGGAGGTTGAATGGACTGAAACCAGCGCTCCCCAAAACAACAGGTTTGGAGATCTGTTGGGAATTGATTACATGAAACAGTCACCCGTGCGCCCAGTCCCAATGTTTGTAAACAAATAATTGGTCTATACGCGCCTAGTAAGACTTATAAATGGATAAGGCAGCAAATGCATGAGGGCCAGGTGTGTGCGCGCGTGCGCGCGTGCGTGCGTCAGCTACAGATACGCATGAATAATAGCACACAACTAGTGTGCGCTCGCAAATTACCTTGTGCAAATGTGTGAACTGGACAAACAATAAAGTGATCTTTCAGAGGAACCTAACACGAGGCAGACACTGAGAAACGAGCGAGACCCCCCCGCGCCATCTCAGCGCGTCCCGATAAAGAAGAGCAAATATTGAAGTTCATAAAAAAGGTTTTGCCGTGGCTAAATTGAATCAGAGGCATAACTGTGAAGAAGAATATCAGTACTAAGAGCGGTGCCCATGAGGGGTGGTGGCCTACTTGGAACGATGCAAGTTGGAAATGCATGCCCCCACGCACCCAGATATTATGTCTGTGTCCCTTTTATGCCCATATATGGAGTTCTTTGTCAGGCATGCCCAAATATGTATATATGCCAGACGTCAGAATGACGGGCCAGCTCCTATATATGGACCCAGGGCAGGCAGGGGCCCTGTCCAGATCCCGGGCAAGAGGGCTTTTTGGGGCGGTTCTGGACAACCGTGGGACCGACCTACCGACTCGACACCGGCCACTGCACCCCCTGTGGTGGTGTGGGACGCCGCCGCGTGTGTCGAATTTGAAGTCGGTGGTGGGGCGAACGGTTCCTGGATTACACACAGACAGAGACTTGTTGCATTGATAGATAGATAGATAGATAGATAGATAGATGGATAGATGGATAGATGGATAGATGGATAGATGGATAGATGGATAGGATAGACAGATAGACAGATAGACAGATAGATAGACAGATAGACAGACAGACAGATAGATAGATAAACCAAATCATCCAGATGCATGCTGCAGTGCATCCTACGCAAATCGAGCGGAATCATCAACCCCCCCCCCCCCCCCCCCCCCCCCCAATATTTGCCTCTGGAGTTAGTTCCGTCCGGGTGGTCTCGATCAGGCTCATGCTGGATGAGGGAGGAGGAGGCTTCAATGTCTTATAGGGGGGAGGGGGCAGGCAGGGGGGGGGGGGGGGGGGGCATCATGAGCTCCCTGTGGTGGAAAGAAACTTAGTCTATTTACTCCTAACGTCATTGTATGAATTGCGTTTGCTCTGCTTGATGTTCTGTGTAAAGCGCATTGAATTGCCTTGTTGTTGAAAAGCGCTGTACAAATAAAACATGCCTTGATTGATTTCAATCATTAACTTGGAGGTACATTTACTCTACCGAAGTATGTCCATTTATCAAGATGTCATACTTCTAACTCAACTATCAGAATCACTTGTATGGTCACATCACCTGTTTAAAGAAGTGGGTGAAATTTATACTTTCTAAGTGATTTTACAATTTGTTGCATGCTGAAAATAGCCGATCTACAAGCTCAAATTGCGTCAACGCGTTGTGAGCTTGTAGATCGGTGAAAAAAAAAAGAAGGTGAAAAGCAAGTCATTGCGACGGCATCAAGGCTCACCAAAATACCTTTTAGTCAACTAAATCAACTGTAGATTTAGTAGACTATGAAGGTGCTGAGCCTCATGGGATGATGTGAGAGTATGTCAGTGAGGCACTGATACTGAACATTAGGGCAGACCATAGGAGGCCTTTGTTATGTTTCACCCGTTTCAGTTGAAACGGGCCTCCACCCTCAGGGGGGCCTCCAAGCTACGACTGACCGCCAGACATCATTCAACTGCCCACCACCTTTGGCCCTCTCTCTCTCACTCACTCACTCGCTGCCTTGCTCTCTCCCATGATGTTAAAGTTACACCTATTTCCTGTTAGTAACCTGGGTAAAATGTGCAGCATTGGGAGGTAAAGGGGAGACACTTTACTGTGAAGGGACGACAGGATGAGGAGAGGTGTTGCTGTGTAATTGTCGAGTGTGATGGCTGCGAGCGATATTGAACAGTCAAAACTGTGTGTCAAAACTGTCAATACGCCTGTATCTTTGTAATACTTCCCATTGGTTCAATATTATTTTTAACCAACGCCCAGATGTAAAGGGTGTTCAATATAGCACTGATTTATGCAAAAAGGAGAAAAAAAGGGAAAGAAAAATCAAAAACCTCAGAAATGGAGATAGGTGGTTTGCTCCCGAGAGCAACGCATTATACTGGACATTAGGCCAGACAGCAGTGTTTGCGCTGCATTTAACAAATAAACTGCTCCTGGCGGAAGGTTCCGCCAGTTGGAATCCAACCGGCAACTGCTTCTGGCGTAACGTTCCGTCTGATAAGCTTTATTATTGATATCAACCGGATCGCTGATTTCTTTTCTTTTTCTTTTCTTTTTTGGCTTGGCCTTTCCTTCTTTAGTGATCCTAGACCGGATTGCGCAACCGCTGCCGTAACTCGAAATCTATGGAGCTCTCCATGGTTTGGATAAAACGTGCGATGTTCGGATGTCTTTGCTGATTATCCGGTGGCAAGGATGGCTTCATTTTAGCTCGCTAGCATTGACGCTATTTATTTAGCATCCAAGATGGCCGCCCAAACAGGATGTGAATCCAGCGTGTGTTACACTACAAATGGCTCGGCAGTCTGCGGTTGGCTCTGCGTCCAGCAGGAGGAAGCAGATGGGCTAAACAGCTGTAACAGTGTCACCTCAGTCACAGTGACTGCGGAAACGAGTTGAACATACGAGGGAAACTTTTCCTCTCCAACACGGCAGAATGAGTTTACCCTGAACGGGCACAACACCAGAGGGAGCTCCACTGATCTCATTTCCCCCCCAGATTCGGCACAATTTATTCTACTGTTACGCCACCATCAAAAAGTACGACTCTCCCTATACCCTCCTTCAAAACCACCATGAAAGAGAAGAGCACCTGTGCAACATTTTTACAAATCACCAACTGCGATTTTAGTTATTTTATATGGATATGAAGCATCAACTTCAGTACTGATTTATCCAAAGACATTTATTTTATTTCTCGTTATCAAATGTAACTCGATACACATACCAGACAAAATCGTATGTATATATATGACGTGATCTAAGACAGTGGTTCCCAAAGTGGGGTCCGGGGACCCCCCAGGGGTCCTTGAGGGAGTTCCAGGGGGTCCCCCCAGCTAAATGATAGTTTGGAACCAAATGGACCCTTATGGGTCTGTAACTCTGAGAGTGTACAAATGGAACCAAATGGACCATAACGGGTCCATTTGGTTCCATTTGTACACTCTGAGTTAAATTAACATTTATTTTACAATATCAATCGGGGGGTCCCAGAGATAGAAACGCCATTAAATGGGGGTCCGTAGAGTAGACTAATGCATGTCAAACTGAGGGTCCTTGAAATTAAACGGTTTAAGAATCACTGCTAGAGCCTTCTCTCATGGGGGTCCCTGGCATATCTTGTCAAATGGGGGGTCCACGGGCTAATTAGTGTCAATATGGGGGTCCTTGACATGAAAAGGTTTGGGAAACACTGATCTAGGATTTGCCTATAGGGGATTCCAATTTAAAAAAAGATCCCTGCCCAGTGCCAGGGGTATTGGGGAGTGACGTCTGGACCCTACAGGGGTGCAGTGTGCTTTGGCACTGGCACATGCCTAGCCTTCCTGTACGAGCAGGTCTGACTTGGCTACAGACAGTGAACAACTGCCAGTGGGCCTAATCAGCCTAAATCCCCGCACCTGTGCAATTCCCAGCCTCTGCCTCAGCCAATTGATTGCCATGGCAACCCCACACCTGACAATTGATTAGCCTACTTAACCAGTCCCCTTTTCACAGTCAAATTGCCCTCTTCAGACACAGGCAGATATACAGAGATCTCCATCTCCATGTGGGACACAGACAGACAGACAGACAGTTAAAAAAAGACCCCTGCCCAGGGCCAGGGGGTATTGGGGAGTGACGTCTGACGTCTGGACCCTACAGGGGTGCTCCCGGTCAGTGTGCCTTTTGGCATTGGCACAGTCCTAGCCTTCCTGTACACAAGCAGGTCTGACTTGGCCACAGACAGTGAACAACAGGCTCTGAGGAAGGAAGGACGGGGGGGGGGAGGGGGTTAACATGATGTGATGGTCGATCTATCTATCGGAGGCTGAATGATCACCCACCAGAATGTGGAATACACACACACACACACACACACACACACACACACACACACACACACACACACACACACACACACACACACACACACACACACACACACACACACACACACACACACACACACACACACACACACACACACACACACACACACACACACACACACACACACACACACACACACCATCCATTATTAGATCAATGATGTGTACTGTAAACACTGGCTTCTTTCAGCCAGGAGACCACTATAGGGGAGATAAATGTATAAAAACCATCTATCAGGAGACCGACCACTTAAGGGGAGGTAAATGTAATTTCCCATCGAAAGGGAGGTGTCATGCACTGCCACCTTCCTTTTTCCTCCTTAGCGTACATTAGCGTTGTGTGGATGGCATGTACTGCGTTATTGTGTTGATGTGTTATATGCCATGTTGATGGATTGAATACCTACATACTGTATATGACCACAATGGAAACAAGTCCCCAGGCAGGACCTTTTTTTTGTGTTATGCCTTTAGCCTTAATGTCATACTCCATGTAGCCTACCACATGCTGTTTACAATACTCACTAATAAGGTATTCAATCAATCAATCAATCAACCAATCAATCAAAGAGACAGCAAACAGGCTCTGAGGAAGGACGGAGGTAATTGGTACTGCATGTGACGGTCATTCTGAGACTGAGTGATCGTCAATCATCTCGTTTTGTTGGTTCCAAATTCTGATCATATACTGTCTCACAAAAGAGTGTGACTGACTGACAGACAGACAGACAGACAGACAGACAGACAGACAGACAGACAGGGGCCTTCAGCCTGGCGTACGGTATATATGCGTCCCTGTCGAAAAAACATCTCAAATCTGTCTGCGTACAAATCATTATGCTTTTAAGTAGTCTCTCTTAAAAGTTGTTTTTGTGATCTTTTATATAGTAACTGTGTTTGTGTGTACTGTGATTTCTGTTGTCTTTACCACTGCACAAAATAAGTTTCCGAAAGGAAAAATAAAGTTCTTTGAAGTACCACATTCAGTATAGCCTATGCTAGGCTCTAATGACGCCTCACGACAAACAAAGTCGCCGGTTCGATTCTTGAGCCCGGCGGCCTTTGCTGCGTGCCACTCCTGTCCTATACAGTATTTTCACCCATGCTATACAAAATAAAGGCGGTAAAGCTCTAACCTGACTCCACCAGATGGGGCAGCAGAGAGTACACTGGGTTCCCCCTGGCGGAGTCAGGTTAGAAAAGCTCCCCCCACCCCCCAAAAAAGTGGCCAAACAGTATCAACCTGCTTTATGTTACAGTACACCCACTCACTCACTCCTTCACCAGGGGGGAGGGAGGGAGGGGGGGATGGAGGTACAAGAACCGCAACCACCTGATACTCGGGCTAGTACAGACCTTGAATAGAAGACCATCAATAAATAGACAAAACAGCAGCATATGCAGGCCAGGGGTTTATGATGCCTGACTTACTTGTGCGCTGGCATACCGCCCTGTGTGTCTCTCTCTCTCTCTCTCTCTGTCTCTCTCTCTGATAAATGATACCAAAGTGGCCCTGAGCATTTCGCCCAAGGTCAAACGCAGATCTGTGCAATTTGCTTGGAGGGTTGTACAGTAATGTACCTGCAGGAATAAGAAGAAGGAGAAGAAGGAGGCAGGGCCTTGATCCCAGTGGTGCTAACAATTGTCATGAGTCATGGATGATGGCGGGGGTATAAGTCTACCAAATATAGGTTACCCTGCCACACAAATCGTCATGGCTAGAGATGATTCATTCGCCCGTCTCTATAGATAGCTACAGTCCAAGCCTTCTGAATCTGCGCGACACTATGAGGCAATATATATATATATCTACGAATGTGCAGGGAAAGCGACTGCTTCCAAAAGGTTATAGTGGTTGAAGCTGTTCGCCCCATGCCTCCGTGTATACAAAAAATGGCCTTTGGAAATAGGCCATGCAACATTAAGGCTATCGGCGTGGAAGATCAGCCATGCAAGGATCTAAATAATTACAACTGGAGGGCATACAGTACGAGTATGCAAATGAAGCAGGAGCCTGGATGTATTAAGATTGTTATCATCATCATCATCCATCCATCCAGGTACTCATCATCATCACCACTGATGTGTTAGAGAGGGTTGAAAAAGTAACAGCATTTGTGTGTTTATTTGACCAAATTACACTCACAGTAATTGCACTCCTCCTGAACGAATTATATAGGATTAACGTGATCATAATTATAATAATCCTACAGACATGCAGAGGCCTTTCTCTCCAACCACTTTCACTTCCCTATACGCTGTATAAACTGGCTTGTTTCATCCATTTCATTTCATAGGCAAAATTGTAAAAAAAAAAGCTCTACAAGCTCAGAAGGCATTGTGTTGCAACACCCCGTGGGCTTGTAGATCTGCTTTTCTCCCTTCTTTTTTTAAAACTGGGAAAGCATCTCATCTTTCTGTGTACATTTCGGATTTTTGCGTTGGTCGGCTATTCACGAACAGCATGATGTACAAAGATCACTCACAGCGCTGCAAGCTAGCTTATTGTGCCTCTTGAAAGTGAGACTGATTTAGAGAAGGGGATTTGTAAATTGTACAGTAGCATATCGGCCCCAAGTCTTAAGACTGATAGAATAATAGAGTTTAAATTGGCTACAATTAATGAACCAATAGCCTCGATACAAGACCCGTCATGATGACCGTCTTGTTGTGATCCAAGCGATCACAACCGATTCATCAGACATGACAGACATGCACACATTTACAGTAAGCCACAGATAATAGTCCGTCCAACCTCCTAGCGCTTTCGGGACCCACTTGGTTACCGCGACGTCCCAAATACAGAAAAGGTAACCAAGGGTCCCAAATTAAGGGGCTATCCTATCCGGTCCACCGTCCACCATACGGTTGGATCTAACCTATACGCGCTCCAACGACGGTCCCTATGCATTAGCCTACCTTGCATCCGAACATCAGCGACAGGGTCCGGTTGCTGCAGATGACCTTACACTGACACATGACGGGCGACAGACACTTGAGGTTCCTGACGGCCACGGGCAGAGACGACATATGGATGGATGGACGCTCCGGCAGCGGACCACCATGCACCACCACCACAGCTAGCGAGCCGGCGGTCCGTCAGTCCGTAGGCTATAGAGCCCCGACCAGGCGAGGAGGAGGAGAGGAGAGGAGGAGGGCGACCGTCGCGGTGCTGCCGATTGGTTTTGTGTTTGAATTAAACCGGTACGTATAGGCCGATGATGATGATAATGATCTTAAATGGATACAGCTGCTCTAGTATACTGCCGCTGCATGCATGCAGCGACGCGTGGTTGTTGTTGTTGTGATCAGAAGATGATGTTAACTTTCGGTTCCAGCTAATCCATGAATGCTAGATTTATAATAATAAAGGCTCCGCGGATGTTTTGTCAAGTTTCCATGACCAGCAGCAGAGCAGAATGAATGAAGGCACATGGCTGTTGTTGGGAGCGACGCTACGCGGACCGAGTCTCCATGTTCCATTAGAAGATCACCATTCATGTCTCTCTCTCGCTCTCTCTCTCTCTCTCATAGGCTACTACACATTGTTATATAATAATGCACACACACACACACCACCACAGCACTGACAAAATACTGTAGCAAATGTATTTACAGTAAATACCATATTGAATAAACTATAGCTCCGTACAGTATAGGCTACCCTACAGCACACAAAAGCGAGGCTAGAGCGTGATTATTGCGCCCCCTCCCGTACTGGCAGAGAATAGCCGAGGAACTATCTATGGTCCTGAAACGCTTGTGTGCAATGTCTGTCTGTCTTGCCTGCCTTGCCTTGCCTGTCTGCCTGCCTTGCCTTGCCTTGCCTTGCCTTGCCTTGCCTTGCCTGCCTTGCCTGTATTGCCTGCCTGCCTGCCTGCCTGCCTGCCTGCCTGCCTGCCTGCCTGCCTTGCCTGCCTTGCCTGCCTGCCTGCCTGCCTGCCTGCCTGCCTTGCCTGCAGGCTACACAATGTCTGAATGAATGTGTCTACCTTGCAAATTGAACGGGAAGAGGAGATGAAACGCATACAATATTCATAAACACAACCAATTGCAAAGTCATCATCCATCTTTCAAAATTAAACAACGTCACCTTGTTCAATTAATCCCTTATGAAGTACAGTCATGAATATTATATGACCTACAAGATGTATGCGTGTCTCTCATTCACTCAAACATGCGCACACACACACACACACACACACAGGATGGCAGTGGCTCAGGAGGTATAGAACGGTGGGTGAACGGCCTTCTGGGGGGTAAGGGGGAAAGGGTTCGATCCCCGTCTCCTCCCCATGTCAGAGTGACCTTGAAACAAGACACCGGAGCCCTATAACCGCTCCTATAGTAGCATTCCAGTAGCACCCAAACCTTTTCATGTCAAGGACCCCCAAATTGACACTAATTAGCCCCGCGGACCCCCATTTGAAGAGATATGCCAGGGACCCCCATAAGAGAAGATTTGTACAGCGCTAGCAGTGATTCTCAACCCGTTTAATTTCAAGGAACCCCCAGCTTGACATGCATGAGTCTACGGACCCCCCATTTAATGGCATTTCTATCTCTGGGACCCCCAATTTATATTGTAAAATCAGTGTTTCATTTGTACACTCTCAGGGTTACAGTCCCGTAAGGGTCCATTTGGTTCCAAACTATCATTTAGCTGGGGACCCCCTGGAACTCCCTCAGGGACCCCACTGCTCCTAGTACCACCCCCCCCCCCCCCCCCCCCCCCCCAGCAGGAAGTGGTTAAGTGTTCGGAAGAAAGTTGGCCCTTTAACCAAAAATGAATGATAACAGGTCTAATTAACCACATGAACCCCACAGCGTCCCAAAAGACTCTGTGCGTAACTGCCAGATTTCCAGAAGGTGTAAGTAACACTAACGAGAGACTAAAATAAACTAAACCAAGGCCATAGTATACAGTATGTACAGTACAGCATGCATAAACAGCATTGTCAGAATCTGCAACAGCGATGGATACGCAACAGATAGACGAGAGAAACAGTCTAGCAAAAAGACTACTGTGCCTTAAAGGGTTATTTCAGATTTTTGGACTTGGAACGCTGTAGGAAATACTGGGTTGAATGCTTGATTCTGATTGGTCAATAGCTGAATTCAGCGGTGTGTTATTTCTTGATAAAAGACCGCTGCCTAATCAAAGGCTCAGAGCACCTGGCTGCGCTGCTTGGATTTTATGCTGTAAACCCAACATGACAGCTTCAGTGGCCTTGTGGTTAGAGTGTCCGCCCTGAGACTGGGAGGTCGGGGTTCGATCCCCCGGCCGGGTCATACCAAATACTCTAAAAATGGGACCCAGTGCCTCCCTGCTTGACACTCAGCATCAAGGGTTGGATTGGGGGTAAGTCCCTGCGTCATACTAGCGTCATGTCCAGGGGGTGTACTTGTACATCAAGCTGCCTCACGCTACAGAAACAGGAGATAGGCTCCTGCCCTATGGGCCTCATGGCTCGGCAAGGCTACTTACTTTACTTACCAACATGACAGCCATCAGCCAACTTGGAATATACTTTCATTAACCGTAAGCAAGGAAATACTTTGTTTTGTTGTCACTTTTGGGTCAATTTATGAATTGATGTATTAAGTAGCTGTGTAATAAGCGGGATAAGGTATGGCTAGGTGGTCATTGTTTATAGATAAATCACCTTCAGGGTGATTAACCACCTCGGCATCGGTGGTTATAATCACCCTGTCTGTGTTTTATCTATAAACAATGACCACCTAGCCATACCTTAGACCTTACACAGCATCTAATGTCAATTAGTCTATATTATGAGCATTTCCGCAGCTTGCATGAGCTGTGAAGTGATGCTGTAAATAAATACCACCCAAGTGGGAAGAAGCAGCACTCCAAAATAAAGCATGCAAGACTCACTGGCAGTCAGTACTGTTGATTTCGTCGACTACAACTAAGACGGAAATTGTTCGTCGACTACCTTTTTTCATTGACGAAAACTAAATGGAAACTAAATGAAAACTAAGCTATGATGATTAAACTAAGACTAAATATACTGACAATTGTCAACAAATTAAAACTAGACTAAAATGTTAGGAAGGGGACTAGTGGACAAGAGATCCAGTATAAGTCATTTTACACTTGGTTGCATGCTGAAAATAGCTGATCTACAAGATCTTGTAGATCAGCTATTTTCAGTGTAAAAACAGTCATTACGACGGCACCAAGAACCGGCAAAACACATTTTAGTCGACTAAAATCCTATGATATTTAGTAAAAACTAAAACTAGACTAACACTAAAACATTCCAGGTGACTAAAAATGTGACTAAAACTAAATGAAACAACTATTCAAGAGACTACGACTAAAACTAAAATCAAAATGTGCTGCCAAAAACCACACAGTGCTGGCAGTCTGGCACACATTCTCCTTTATTGGGAACGCTCATGCGTTTTGGCCTCAGCCTTAAATCCACAGAGCAGATGATTTGATGCTGTGCCTGTTCATAGCATCTTCATGTGTCTGTACACTGTACACTCTCTCACACAATTAACCCATTTTGACCTGAGATCAGATTTGTCACGGTCCGCTCCTCGGACCGTGAACTCTGACTGTCCTTATTTTTTATATTGGACTTTAATATGTATTTCTGTCATTGCACTGATTTCAGTATGTTTTGTATGTATTTGCTCTTGTGTTCCTGACTGTTTCTCTTTGGTTTTGGTTTTCTGTTACTCTGTTGTTGCCCTAATTTTGTGTTTCTTATTTTGTAGTATTGTTCCTAGTGTTTCCTGTCTTCCTAGTTACTGTTAGTTACCTTGTCTAACCCTTTGTAATTTGTCAGTGTTTCCACCCGTGTCCTTTTAGTCCCCCAGCCTATCCTAGTGTTGATTGTATTTTGGTTCCACCTGTGCCCTGTTATCCTGTGTCTATTTAAGTCCTGTGTTTGCATTGTGTTCTTGTTGGTTCGTAGTTCCCTGTTGCGTGAGTTCTTGTATTATATGTTTCCAGAGATTTGCCTGCCTTTTGCCCTTGTATGGAAGTTCCTGAGTTTTATTATTAAATATTCCTAAGTTTACCTGTTCTGCCTCCTGTCGCCTGCATTTGGGTCCTCATCCCTACTCATCGTAACAAGATTCTAAAAATGTCTTCTACATCCTGACAGTTTTCTGAAAAAGCTATGTTTCTATGTCAGTCGTTCTTTGATTTAAAAGCGCCACTCGGTGGCGCGCTACGAGCTTGTAGATCTGCTATTTTTCAATAGCTGAAGCATAACCTAATGCTAACACCAAAAGGGGTTCCCGCTCAAAATGGGTTAACCCATTTAGACCGGAGGACGATTCTACAAAATGTCTTCTAAATCATGACAGTTTTCTGTAAAAACTATGTTTCTATGTCAGTGGTTCTCAAACATTTGCATGTCAAGGATCCCCAAAAATATATGTAATTGGCCGCCGTGCCCCGTCTGAAAATATGTTGTTCCAGGGACCCCCGCCAGAAGCTTGTATGAGCTTGATCTGCTATTTTTAAATAGCTAAAGCATAACATAATGGTCACGTGGTGGCAATGTTGAACAGCATTCACACACTCTCTGAACACAACATGTTGAAATGCAATTTAACCCATTTTGGACTGAGGTCGATTAAAAAAAAGGCTTCTAAATCCCAACATTTTTCTGAAAAACCCATGTTTCTATGTCAGTGGTGCTCAACCTTTTTCATGTCAAGGACTCCCAGAATGATCTCTATTGGGCCACGGACCCCCATCTCAAAATATATATAGTTCCAGAAGCCCCCATTTTAGTTAAAAATGTTTGCTCTGAAACAAAGATTAGTGCCACATTTTCACGACTTTTAAATAGAAGACCTACAAGCTCGCTAAGAGCTTGTAGATCTGCTATTTTTCAATAGCTAAAGTATAACATAATGCTTTAAAACACCAAAAGGGGTTCCCGCCAAGAATGGGTTAAGCAATACTGGTCTATAAAAGTTGTTATGATTGAGCTACATTCTGTGTCAAGAAATTCAGTGAAGGTGATTATTTTTCAAAGTGTCTGTTTAGAAACAGGTGACACAGTACGCAGGACTGTTGAGTGATTTCCAACGAGCGCTTCCAAACTCCCAACGCTCCATGCTTCTCAATGTCGCCATGCCTCTCAGTCGAGACTCTCTGATTCTAGAGCGTCGCAGTCCCGCCCCCTTTCATGACGACGCCAGGCCCAGGAAATAATTCCCAATGCATTTTTCCCATAGACATTTCAAAAACGACAAATACAAAAATAATTACAAAGAAGAAAAACAAGAAAAAAAGTGTTGTAACCTGCCGTTTTCTTCTTCTTTCTAATTATTTGTTCGGCCCGAAAAATTGTGTTTGTTGTCATGATTTGTCACAACTCGAGTTGGCTTTGTCTGGCTTAAAAGGTCTTTAAATAAATACTTTTTGAAATGTCTATGAGGAAAATGAACGGGGAATCATTTCCTGGGCCCTGGTAGGGGGGCGGGACTGCGACACTCTATAGAGGGTATATGCACATGCTGCATGCATAAAGTGTGTGGCAAAGTATTAAAATAGTATTAAAAAAGTGATAAAGTATTTAAAATATAATAATTAAAAATATATTTGAAATTATATGTATTTAAAAACATAAAATGAATGCACTTATGAAAAGCATATTTTCATACTATTAGAAATATATTTCTCATTTAGTACACTTATCAAAAAAGTGAGTGGCAAAGTGAGTTTAACGTCGTTTAACTTCGTTCAGTGCAATCAGATAGGGACGTTTCTGTTTGGATGTATGGGCTGTCAAGGCCAGAAAGTAGTTTTTTGTTCTTTTTGCTCTATTTGTTCTATAGGCATTCCTGCATAACTTCCAGGTATTGATGATGATGTACAATTTACTATTGTAGTCAAAGGCCTTCGTAAGTCACTCTGGACAAGAGCTTGTGCTAATTGTACTGTATAATCCATCTATTTCAACACAGCCAATACCTAGAACACCAGACAGAGCTCTCCTCCTCCTCCTCAAGGCTGTGCAGTCATTTTGTGAGTGGTGCAACCACTCCAAGGAACAGCAATGTCCCTATGGGACTATGTGACTATGTCCCGATGTTTAGAGTACCAGTAGGGGCACAAGTTGCGTTGTTGTGCCAGAAACAGAGAGAGAGAGAGAGAGAGATAGTGTTGCACTGTTGCCTGCTAATTACAGAGAGAGAGAGAGAGGCAGGGGGAGAGGGGAGTTGCACCACTCAGTTCACACAGGTGTGATTTTTGGATTGGGGAGTGGTAGCCATCGGACGCCTCACCCAGTGTTTGTGATACCTCTGGTTGATTTGATTTTGATTTGATTTGATTCTCTTTTAGCCCATGCATGTGGGCTAATCTTCCAAGAGTCCAATCCACGTAATAACATAACATAACATTACAAACAATGACAAAAACTACATCCCATGTAGTACAGCGCACATACATGGGGTCCAGGGACCCTCATGGTTCCTTGAAAGGGTTCCCAAATGCCACCTTAACCCAGTCTGGGCGGGAACCCCCTTTTAGTGTTTTAAGCAGTGCTGTTGAAAAAAAGCAGATCTACAAGCTCATAGCACGGCACCGAGTGCCGCGCTACGAGCTTGTAGATCTGCTATTTTTGGAAAAAGTTTTGAAAATGTGGCGCAAATCTTTGAATAAATATTTTTTCAGAGTGAACGTTTTTAAACACAAATCTTTGCTTCTGGGAGGTTTCTGGAAAAAACACATGTTCAGATGGGGGTCCGCGGCCAAATACAGATAATTCTGACATAGAAACATAGGTTTTTCAGAAAACTTTTAGGATTTAGAAGTCTAAATGGGGTGCATAACTTTGAGAGTGTACAAGTGGAACCAAATTGGTTCTATTTACACTCTCACGGTCATGGGGTGTCCTTGAAACAAATACAACGTACGTTTGAGAACACTAAAGGCAACAGAGCCATCATTAGAATCATTGTTAACACCTGTGAAGGAAGTAAGGCAGAGAAGAGGCCCTATATGTCTTTCCCAATTGGCTACCTGTTGTGCCTATAGAATAGAGCCTATTATATCCCCTGAAAGTGCTTACAGCAGGTGACAACAGAGGTTTTGTCATTCCTGTAATGAATGTCCTCTGTTGAAAATGAGTTTACCACCACCCACCACCTCCTGTGATGGCGCAGAGAGGCCACAAGGTGGAGGGAGAGAGCCAGTCCCTACGTAGGTATAGGCATAACATTTAAATGTTGTGCATTCATCTCAGGACCTACTTGCAGGGGCTTGTGTGTGTGTGTGTGTGTGTGTGTGTGTGTGTGTGTGTGTGTGTGTGTGTGTGTGTGTGTGTGTGTGTGTGTGTGTGTGTGTGTAATGTTACATCCAACAGATGTGACACTTAAAAAAGTACTGGGCTGTGCTGAAGTGCTGCGCTGCATGTGATCTTGTAGATCTGCTATTTTTGAATAAGCCCAAATGTCGCACGGACGCTTTCCCGGTTTTGATGGGTTAAGTGTTGATTAGAACATGATTGAACAATTCACAATTATATAAGGTCTATAAGTAATATGTCTGCAATAGTAGTGCAATTGCTATGGGGCATAAACAAGAAATTAAAGAGTGATAATGATATACTGTGCATGTTCACATAGTACTGTAATGATCATTTTTAAAATGTTGTATTTTTTTTACATTCCACATTCTTCCTTAGTCATATTGTATTAACATACTATTACTATTTTATTCATTACAAAGGAGAATTTCGGACTAGTAGTTGTTATGTCCCCACCAAAGAGGTCCAGGTGTTATTTTGTGCAATTAAGCGCATTATTGGCTATTTCCCCTACAATAAGCCCTCATTGGGGCGCTGGGTTTTAGTGCTAATTCGCTTATTTCCATCAAAATAAGTAAGTGTGGCGCTTTAGATTTACATTATGAAGAGAGGATATATACAAAAAAAAGATTTTCGAGCGATGGAAATAAGCGAATTAGCACTAAAACCCAACGCCCCATTGAGGGCTTATATTAGAGGAAATAGCCAATAATGCGTTTTTGCACAAAATAACACCTGGAGCTCTTTGGTGGGGACGTAACGACTACGAATAAAGGTAAGAAAGCTGAAATCGATGGAAATAAACGATCCATTCATGCAATAACGACAATAAATCAACAGTTTCTTAAAAAAAATGACATTTTCTAAATGTTCAAAATACTGCACAAAAGGGAAAAAAGTGAGCTGTAAGAATAAGGGTTGTTTTTCCTCTACTATTTATTGTGCAACAAATAGGTCTTTAAGTGCTTAAGTGGTTCAGCCCTGGTCTGGCCTATAGATGCATTCAACTAATAGGAGTCAATTAATCATTTGAAAAGACATCCGTAAAAGGATATGTATGACCTTTATTAAGCCCCCCACTGGGAACTTATTTCTTCACTTAGGTTTGTACACTAGCGTGTGCGCACACGCACACACACGCGCACACACACACACACACACACACACACACACACACACACACACACACACACACACACACACACACACACACACACACACACACACACACACACACACACACACACACACACACACACACACACACACACATGTATTAATTGAAAACCAAATTAGAAATTATGAAAACACTGACAAGGGCCAATTACATCTTCTACCTATCATAATGTATGTACTGTCGGACCATATTGAATCAAATGCACTGCATTTCAACAAGCGTATGAGACAGCGTTCACGTGTCATCATGAACGTGCGCAATGATAGTCAACGGACCAGAATTGGCCCAGCGCTGCAATACCAAATTCGGCCACTATGTCCATTTTGCCTCAGGGTTTCCTCCGGGTGCAAAGCAAAGCAAAGCAAAGTTACTATATTTACCCAGGGTATCTGGGCTAAGCTCAAGAACTTGTTTCCAGCCAGGCCCTGCTCATAGAACATTTCATGGTAGTGGTTCAATGCCTTGCTCAAGGGCACTTCAGCGGTGGTAATTTTAACGTGTCGGACCGCTGATTCGAACTGGCGACCTTCCGGTATCAAGACCGCTCCGCAATCCGTTCGGCCACCGCTGCCACTAGTGCCTCTAGTCTCTATTCATATATACTCTAAGGGAGGAGCAGGATGGAAGAGGAAGGAACAGAGCGTGCCAGGGTGTCACTATGCTTCAGGATGAGCTGCTCAACTATATGCACTGCAAAGTGTATAGATGAGCTGCTCAACTATATATATTATGCACTGCAAAGTGTATAGATGAGCTGCTCAACTATATATATTATGCACTGCAAAGTGTATAGATGAGCTGCTCAACTATATATATTATGCACTGCAAAGTGTATAGATGAGCTGCTCAACTATATATATTATGCACTGCAAAGTCTATAGATGAGCTGCTCAACTATACATATATGCACTGCAAAGTGTATAGATGAGCTGCTCAACTATATATATATGCACTGCAAAGTGTATAGATGAGCTGCTCAACTATATATATATATGCACTGCAAAGTCTATAGATGAGCTGCTCAACTATATATATTATGCACTGCAAAGTGTATAGATGAGCTGCTCAACTATATATATATATGCACTGCAAAGTGTATAGATGAGCTGCTCAACTATATATATATATACACTGCAAAGTGTATAGATGAGCTGCTCAACTATATATATATGCACTGCAAAGTGTATAGATGAGCTGCTCAACTATATATATATATACACTGCAAAGTGTATAGATGAGCTGCTCAACTATATATATATATACACTGCAAAGTGTATAGATGAGCTGCTCAACTATATATATATGCACTGCAAAGTGTATAGATGAGCTGCTCAACTATATATATTATGCACTGCAAAGTCTATAGATGAGCTGCTCAACTATATATATATGCACTGCAAAGTGTATAGATGAGCTGCTCAACTATATATATTATGCACTGCAAAGTCTATAGATGAGCTGCTCAACTATATATATTATGCACTGCAAAGTCTATAGATGAGCTGCTCAACTATATATATTATGCACTGCAAAGTCTATAGATGAGCTGCTCAACTATATATATTATGCACTGCAAAGTCTATAGATGAGCTGCTCAACTATATATATTATGCACTGCAAAGTCTATAGATGAGCTGCTCAACTATATATATTATGCACTGCAAATTGTATAGATGAGCTGCTCAACTATATATATATGCACTGCAAAGTGTATAGATGAGCTGCTCAACTATATATATTATGCACTGCAAAGTCTATAGATGAGCTGCTCAACTATATATATTATGCACTGCAAAGTCTATAGATGAGCTGCTCAACTCAGTGTTGTTTTTGGCAGCAATTTTAGATTTTAGTTTTAGTCATTTAGTTTTAGTCATATAGTCTGTCCAAGGCATTATCATTCACGTGCACACATAGACATCACGAATGCAGCATTTACTACGGTGAAAGAAATGCAAATGCCACTCCTTTCCATGCCATATATACCGGAAGACAAGCCTTCAGGAGAATTGCTTTTTTTCCGAACTCTCCTGATAACTTGAACACAGTATTTAGCGTTGAACAAATTTGTTTCGAAATCCATGTCGTTACACCTGCATCTCCACTAGTTAAAGAGTGCTGGGTTGCGCCCACGAAAATAGCTGATCTACAAGCTCACAACGCGTCGCGCTGCGACGCGTTGTGAGCTTGTAGATCTGCTATTTTTGGTCCAAAAGTGCCCTCTTATACGGGATTTCAGCCCCTGCCCCTCTAATTCACTGACTACACCGTGTTACACACACAGTGCGGAGCAGACTCCAGTCAGCGCAGCATTATGCAATAGACTAGAGAGAGAGCTCCATGTGTGGCACGTGTCTGTTCCCATATTCACCACAACACTCACAACAGCAGCAGCACATGGAACATGCCATTAGAGAGAGGGAGAGGGAGAGGGAGGGGAGGGAGGGAGAGAGAGGGGGGGGGAGGGAGGGAGAGAGAGAGGGGGGGAAGAGAGAGAGAGAGAGGGAGAGGGAGAGAGAGGGTCAGAAGGAGAGGGGGAGAGGGGAGAGGGGGAGAGAGAGAGAGGGGGGGGAGAGAGAGAGAGAGGAGAGAGAGGGAGAGAGAGAGAGAGGAGAGAGAGGGAGAGAGAGGGGGGAGAGAGAGAGAGGAGAGAGAGGGAGAGAGAGAGAGAGGAGATATAAGAGGCAGAGAGAGAGGGAATGAGAGCGAGAAGTAGGGGGGAGAGAGAGAGAGAGAAATCCCCATGCTCACTGGAGGCAGAGCGTTCCCATGACAACATCTGCAAGGGATGGCGAATCCCCAACACACAGCTCTCACTGCACTGGACGATATCTAATGCAACACACAGCTCTCACTGGACAATATCTAACGCAACACACAGCTCTCACTGCACTGGACGATATCTAACACAACACACAGCTCTCACTGGACAATATCTAACGCAACACACAGCTCTCACTGCACTGGACAATATCTAACGCAACACACAGCTCTCACTGCACTGGACAATATCTAACGCAACACACAGCTCTCACTGCACTGGACAATATCTTTGGCAAAGACATGTGATGTAGAGAGAAAGAAGTGGTCCAAGGACTATCGATACGATAGTTGGAAAAGTATTGATACCATGCAACCACGGCGATTTCTCTGAGGGTTTAACCATATTGTAAGCAGTAGTACAGATAAAAGCTGTGAATTTGTTTTGTTGTTACTTTGAAGTGACACGGAGTGCAGCGAATCAGCCTGGAAACCAGGCTGTTTCCAAACAGCACTGTTTTCGACAGCACACGCACGCACGCACGCATGCACGCACGCACAGCCCGCAAAACTAAACAAAACATAAATCGTTTGCCAGCCAAGTCTATGGACTTTAATGTTTGTTTAGAGCACTAAATGCCTCGAGGGTGCCAGAGGGTGCCAGAGGGGGGCCTGGCACCCTCCTTTGCAAATGCTGCACCCTCAGTTTAAGTTTGATTTACTACCATATAAAAGCGATGTGCTGTGCCTGTACTGACCCCCTCAGTCATTCCATCCTGGAGCAGAGCCTGTGATGACGTAAGACGGCATGTGGATGTCATAAAAACGCTCCCAGGTTACAACTGTACGTGCACTGCTTTTATTCAGCAAGAATGTTCCCTCAAGAATAGGCATGCCCGGGGTTCAATTGGGGGGCTTGCCTGGGGTGACCAGGAGGGCTGATGTCGCGTGATGTCATGATGACCCCGGGGGCTTGCCTGGGGTGAGTGACGGGAATAGAGGGTATGCACAGCGTGACATCATCATCAAACCAGGAAGTTATGCAGGAACGCCTACTGAGTGGCAAAAAACTACTTTCTGGCCCATACATCCAAACAGAAAAGTCCTGTCTGATTGCATTAAACAACGTTAAACAATGTTAAACTCACTTTGCATGTTGCTTTGCCACTCGATGTGCCATTCACTTTAAGCATGCGCACACCCTCTATTGCGAGTGTCGTGACAGAGTGACGGGGATCGTGGGTCAGGTGACAAAAACGCACGATTCCATAGTTACCTGTGAAACAATTACTGACATAACATGACGACATATTGGGCCAGGTCTCAGCCCGTTCCGAGCCTCAATGACTTCCATTATGAAATGCAAGTTAAACAGACGAAAAACAGTCTAAGTCCCACGAAAAGGCCTCGTTGTCCTGACCCCTTATCTATCATTTATACATTATGGATAACATTATGGCATTATAGAAAGCAGGGGTTCTCAACGTTTTTGGCCGGGGACCCCCGGAAATGCTCTGGCAATGTCTCGCGACCCCCGCCCCGCCCCCTCCCGACCCCCAATATAAATGGACTGCTACAATAACCTTAATAATAGAGGCAATAACCATAAATAAATACTGAAACCAGACATAACCATTAGGGAAGGTGTATGCATGTACTATGTGTACTATATGTAAACTCTTCATTTCCACATTCCAGCCATTCAGTTCCACCCGTGTGAACTGAGTGGTGCAACTACGCATCTGTGTCATAAGTACTCTCCGCATGAATTCAGTCTCAACACGTCACATACTGACGTCACATACTGACCATAGCAACCATGCTCGTTTTTTTGGTTGCTAACCATAGCAACCATGCTCGTTTTTTTGGTACGAACAAACACGGGTACACGGGTACACGGGTACACCATAGAGTATATATATAATAGAGACTGAACTGGCGCGAAGCTCCGCCCCCTCCGCTATTCATGTCAGTGGAAGTTGCTCAGTGGCGTTTTGAAGCACCCGGAAGACTGCCGGAAGTACCGTCTCAGAACGTCTACTTCCGCATTTGACCACCAAATTTTGGTGGTCAAATGCGGAAGTGCAACCGAGCGCTCAATGTTAAAGCCCAGCTGCACGGGGTTTCCCGGTCATGAATCCACGGGTCCGCCTGTAGTCCCTCCTCCTACCACTAGGGAGGAGAGCTTCAACGTTGGAAAGCCTGCCTGCCCCCTTGGGGTACACGGGTGCACGGGTACAAAGCCAGTTGTTGGAGTGGTTTGCACCACTCAAAAAAGGTGTCCCAACCTACGGGTTGAGAACCCCTGATATAGAGAGGGATTAAAGAACATGATGCCTACTGGCAGACAGACAGTGTGATATAAAGTAAATGTGGATAAGACAAGAAACTGCATTACGAAGCTTATTTCATCAACAAATCTGAAAATGTTTGCGTCACGGACCCCCAGAAGAGAAGATTTGTGTTAAAACACACCAGTGTTGATTTCGTCGACTAAAACTTAGACGAAAAATGTTCGTCGACTACCATAGTTTTTTCACTGACGAAAACTACATGGAAACTAAGCTATGATGATGACTGTCTATAACTAAGATTAAATATACTGACAGATATCGTCAACAAATAAAAACACCAAAAGGGGTTCCCGTCCAGAATGGGTTAAAAATATATATTTTATTTTTTTCATTTTTTTCCGAGAATGCGATATGCATAATAAGAGTACTATGTTCATGTTGTGTTACTTTACATGTTTAGATGTTATTATCAGGGGGGCACACAACCGGTGCCCATCCATCGTCAAAATGTTTTCTGTGCGGTAGATCA